>NW_022986584.1:2500-26303 GCF_902500255.1 Thalassophryne amazonica
CGGTGGCAGAATATTAAAACCGCTTCACATTTCATGTGTGACTCCGCCCCCTGACTGCGTTGCTGCCCAGGTGTCAATAATGGAGCTGCAGCTGACAGCAACAGAAAATAGTGCAGCGGCGACACGTCGCTGGTAAAACTACATTTGCGATTGTAAAATCCAGCATCAAAGTCTGTAAATCATCAGAAACAACAGGGTTATTTCCTAATGCTGAGTTCCCTGTTCTACACGCGGGTAACCGGAGAACCCTCTGTGATTGGTTAGACTCTTTCTCTCCGATTGTTCTGTCTGAGTTATTTTCATTAGTTACTTCCTCCAAACCATCAACATGTTTATTAGACCCCATTCCTACCAGGCTGCTCAAGGAAGCCCTACCATTATTTAATGCTTCGATCTTAAATATGATCAATCTATCTTTGTTAGTTGGCTATGTACCACAGACTTTTAAGGTGGCAGTAATTAAACCATTACTTAAAAAGCCATCACTTGACCCAGCTATCTTAGCTAATTATAGGCCAATCTCCAACCTTCCTTTTCTCTCAAAGATTCTTGAGAGGGTAGTTGTAAAACAGCTAACTGATCACCTGCAGAGGAATGGTCTATTTGAAGAGTTTCAGTCAGGTTTTAGAATTCATCATAGTACAGAAACAGCATTAGTGAAGGTTACAAATGATCTTCTTATGGCCTCAGACAGTGGACTCATCTCTGTGCTTGTTCTGTTAGACCTCAGTGCTGCTTTTGATACTGTTGACCATAAAATTTTATTACAGAGATTAGAGCATGCCATAGGTATTAAAGGCACTGCGCTGCGGTGGTTTGAATCATATTTGTCTAATAGATTACAATTTGTTCATGTAAATGGGGAATCTTCTTCACAGACTAAAGTTAATTATGGAGTTCCACAAGGTTCTGCGCTAGGACCAATTTTATTCACTTTATACATGTTTCCCTTAGGCAGTATTATTAGACGGTATTGCTTAAATTTTCATTGTTACGCAGATGATACCCAGCTTTATCTATCCATGAAGCCAGAGGACACACACCAATTAGCTAAACTGCAGGATTGTCTTACAGACATAAAGACATGGATGACCTCTAATTTCCTGCTTTTAAACTCAGATAAAACTGAAGTTATTGTACTTGGCCCCACAAATCTTAGAAACATGGTGTCTAACCAGATCCTTACTCTGGATGGCATTACCCTGACCTCTAGTAATACTGTGAGAAATCTTGGAGTCATTTTTGATCAGGATATGTCATTCAATGCGCATATTAAACAAATATGTAGGACTGCTTTTTTGCATTTACGCAATATCTCTAAAATCAGAAAGGTCTTGTCTCAGAGTGATGCTGAAAAACTAATTCATGCATTTATTTCCTCTCGGCTGGACTATTGTAATTATTATTATCAGGTTGTCCTAAAAGTTCCCTGAAAAGCCTTCAGTTAATTCAAAATGCTGCAGCTAGAGTACTGACGGGGACTAGAAGGAGAGAGCATATCTCACCCATATTGGCCTCTCTTCATTGGCTTCCTGTTAATTCTAGAATAGAATTTAAAATTCTTCTTCTTACTTATAAGGTTTTGAATAATCAGGTCCCATCTTATCTTAGGGACCTCATAGTACCATATCACCCCAATAGAGCGCTTCGCTCTCAGACTGCAGGCTTACTTGTAGTTCCTAGGGTTTGCCTTGGGGCAACTGTTTGTTGTGATTTGGCGCTATATATAAAAAAAAAAAATTGATTGATTGATATCGCGGGATTTGACCACTTACGGGGACCTCCTTTTAATATATACACAGCATAACTTCACACGGATAAAAGGTGTACGTTTTGTTTTCCACTGCAATCACCGAAGCAGTTGTGAAGAGTATTTTTTTGGTTCCCAATGGAGAAGAAAAGACGAAGCGAGTGGGAGACGTCGTGTCGGTAAGTGTTAGCCGACACAGCTAACCAGAGTGAGTAGCTCCGGCCTCTCACCTGCAAAACCGACTTGACACATTTGTGCTAACAAACAAACCGCAACACATGTCCACTTTCCCACCGCATCCTCACTGTTTCTTTGCATTTTTACTTTCTTTGCATGTAATTTGCCCAAAAACCCATTGAAAATGATGTGTTTCTGTCCCCAGAAGTAGAGAAATTATGTCATATGCATCATATTTTACCCCTTTAGCGCTCGCCCTCGAACGAGACTAAGGTCTCCTACTGAGATTACATTTATCCATTTCATTGTATATTTCATGTCCCTTTAGTTAAGATGTAGTAAGTTGCGTTGCATTGTGCCGATGTTGTCATCATTAATTTTCACAGAGCAATTTGTGACATTTATGAGACTCAAGTGAATGATCACGTGTCACATCACTGCGGTGCTCTGGAATATATAATGTTCTTCATGTGACTCTGAGGTGCACACATGAAACAAACAGTCCCTCCGTCACCACAGTGAGTCTGTGTCGATTGCTTAATTACTGTGGCTGTGCATAGAGAACACACACACACACACACAGTCTTATATAAAGCACCTCAAAGTGATACTTATGTGAAAATACAAGTATCTTACTATGAAATTACTTTGGTAAAACTTAATGTCTCCTTTAAAAATTTTACTTGAGTAAAAGTCTTAAAGTATCTGACATTTTCTGTATTTAAGTATCAAAAGTAAATTTCTCATATAAAATGTACTTTAAGTAAAAGTCTTGAGTAACAGTAAAATCCAAAACAAGTGGAGAGTGAAACGGCAACACGACCATAAAGACAGTGTGGTGCCTGGAGAAACCAGGAGGGGGCCTCAGCCCTTATAAAAGGCTGGGTCCCCCCCTGGTGGCACAGTCAGTGGCAGGATGAGTGAGCAACAGGTGGATGGATGTAGCTGTATGCAAAGCTGCCATTCTTTTTCCTTGAAGAGCAACACACACTTTTCTGTTAAACACAACAGCCAGGCTCTTGTGAAAGAGAACAGTCATTTATAGTTACACAGTTGTGCCAAATTTAAGGAAAAGTTAAAGAAAAAAATGCAAGCATCACCACCACCAACCACTGTACCATTGTAGTAATGAATAATGAAGATGTTTAAGGGTAATATGTCAGAGTAAAAGTGAAAGTTGCCAGAAAAGTAAATAATGAAGTACAGATACGTCAAAATTCTACTTAAGTACAGTAACAAAGTATTTCTACTTTGTTACATTACAACACTGTGCGCGCACACACACACACACACACACACACACACACACACACACACACACACACACACACACACACACACACACACACACACACACACACACACAGAGTCATCCTTATATATTAGATTTGTAGTTCAGTTCTGTGAGCATCGCTGCATCCACCACATCACAGAACGTCAGGTCCTGGAGGGCAACCACCCAAACAGGTCCATCCCCACTTTTCTAAGGTAACTGCTGCAGCCAGGTCAATTCTGGGCGTGTCCTTTGCCAGATGAAATGGGGGCGTGTCTCAAAGGTCAAGGACCCAGAGACGTGAACAACACTGCTGAATCAGTGAACGTCTCGACAAGTTCAACACTTTCACCACATACAGAGACACTTCTGATGGCTTAGTCCAGGAAGTCACAAATATCCTGGATCATAGTCTGGATCCAGGACCACCTCAAACCCTGACACTCTGATTCCTCACTCAGCTTCTCAAACGCTACAGTCAGAATATCCACATATTCCACAAAGATCACAACATTGCCCACAAAGTCAAGGTCAGTGAACGAACCTCATCAACAAAGGTACCTACAACTCGACCCAACATTCGGTCGATGCAAGCACTGAACAGTGTCACAGCCAGAACACATCCCTGAGGAACACCTGAGTTCACGGGGTAGAAGCCCTCACAGTGTGTTCAGGCTGGCTGTGATGTCCCATGACTTGTTGGGGATCTCATTCAAGTCAAACAGTTTGTGAAAATCAAAAGAACAGCAGCACTGTTGATATTCGGGCCTCACTGAGTACTCACAGACCTGGGATGTATTGGATCCGGATGACAACAAGACAACATCAGAGGATGGCAGAAGTTCATCACAGGTGCTACACCTCCTCTAGATAACCCTCTCAACTGGAGAGAATCATAATTGCTCGTGAACTCACTGAATCGGTGCCATCCACATCTTGGCTTTGCCATTGTTTACACACGCTGTGAGACACCAGACCTTGCTGGTGCCACAGTGCTTTCTGGGAAGCACAGGGGGAATATGGTAAACGTTAAAATACCGAATGGCCCACGACACCAGACCCCAAAATCCTTCACCATAAATACCTGGATCAGCTGGATGTGATGAAGGATTTGACACAACTCGGCTCAGCAGCAACCAACAACCTCTCTATGGACTCTTAATGTAACCTGATGACAGCCGACAGGCACTCCAACCGCGAGGCTAAAGCCCATGAACTCTAGTGTTCCTCGTTAGAGTGTCTTTTGGTCTTAAGGAGTCAGGTCCACTTTTGCACAGCACCAGACAGGAAGTGAATCACAAGCTACACATGGGAAAAATAAATGATAGCAAGAAGCAAAAACAGCCAAAAGCTCCAACTGCAGACCCCGCAGCAGGGGGCTGTCATTCCTGTATCAGCCACAGGAGGCGCTGCTCCACTACCACCTGATCGTGACTCTCAAGGTGCAGAACCACAGCCCCTCCTGACACATGGCAATATAAGACGGTCTTGTGGTTAAAATGTTGGGTTCAAGATCCTCACAAGCCTTATGTGTCAGCACCCTGACATCAGTGTGTGGGTGAATGTGAGGCAGCACTGTAAAGCACTTTGAGATTCAGTCCATTTACTGTTATTTGATTCCATTTTTTTTTCTTTCTCGTTCTTCATTTTGTTCCATTTTGTAGTGGATGTCATGTTTCCCCCCACGGTTGCTCGCTTAAGTTGTCTGCTTATGTGAAGGTGAGAGATGTGAAGAAGGTGAGAGATGTAAAGAAGGTGAGAGATGTAAAGAGGGTGAGAGATGTGAAGAAGGTGGGAAATGTGAAGGTGAGAGATGTAAAGGTGAGAGATGTAAAGGTGAGAGATGTGACCCTTGAGCGATGGGGCTGCTGCATCACTGGATCTGGGTTTGAATCTCAACTATGGCTGAGTGTTTGAGAGGTCGGTGAAATGTCGTAAACTGGTGCTGCACCCAGCAGTATCCTTGGGTCTGAAGGCCACCTTTCGTGGACTCTACTGGAAATAATCTCCAGTTCGAGCCCGTAGTTTCTGCGTGAAAGCGTTCGTAGACATTAATCATCAGTATGTCTTTGGGATATCAGGTGCTGTTGAAGATCTCATCCTCACTGTCCACTCGTGTCCCTGGGACGAGGTCGTGCTTCCACCTCTGGCTCCGTCGCTACAGGAAGTGTGACGTTGCAGTACGTTGTGTCACCACACGGGCGGCGCTGTACACTTGCACAAACAGACTGAGCGGTGAAAACTTCAAATCAAAGACAGCAGATCAAACTCATTTATCTGCATTCATCAATAAATGTGATCTGATTTACTGATGATGACAGCGTGGAAGCTGCTGTCCAAAAAATATACGCAGAAATAATGAGTTTGAGTCTCATCAGCATCTTTGAGGTGATTTATGACTAAAACAAGAGTCTGAAGAGCAAAAGACTAAACAGAGCCAAAGCAGCACTGAGTTTCTATCCAGTGGCGGCGCCAAGGGGGAGCTTGGGGGGGCTTAAGCCCCTCCAATAATGAGCCAAGCCCCCCCTCAGCCCTCCCAATAATTCTGCCAATAATGTGAATAGCGACTGACATATTTGTGGATCTCAACTGCAGTTTTGCGCTGAGAATGTCTCAATATTGCGTAACGGAGCAAAGTGATGAATGTGTGTGTCCGGTGATCCACCAATGCTGAATCACCCTTCACAAACAGAATTTTCAGTTTTGCAAATAAACATTTATTTGTAAAAACCCACACACAAGTTACAAATCAGAAATTTGTGTTTGTGGATCACAAAGCATGTGTACAAATCAAAGGATATTTGGGCTAGATTGTATAAAAACTTCATAAAGAATCACTTTTTTGTATATTGTTTACAATTACAAGGTCTGTTAGAAAAGTATTAGACCTTTTTATTTTTTTCAAAAACCATATGGATTTGAATCACGTGTGATTGCATCAGCCAAGCTTGAACCTTTGTGCGCATGTGTGAGTTTTTTCACACCTGTCGGTTGCGTCATTCGCCTGTGAGCAGGCTTTGTGTGAGCACTGGTCCACCCCTCTCGTCGGATTTCTATTGCGAATAAATGTCTGAACGATTTGGAGCTTTGCTGCATCAATTTTTTCCAGAAACTGTGAGAGACAGCCAGGTGGACACCGTTCGGAAAATTCATATGGCTTTCAGCGATGATTTTATGGGGATTACACAGATTAAGGAGTGATCCAGCCGGTTTAAAGACCGCACACAGCGTCTGAGAGCGCGGCGTACTCCGAGCGTCGATCGACAGGCTGACACAACCAGATCATTTCCAACGTGAAGGCTTTGTTGATCTGGGACGTCGTCTGACTTCCACAAAAAAGGCAGAAGGCATGGACATCAGCACTTTTTTTGGCACATTCCACTGTTACAGGAGTTTTTTTCATGGAAAGAGGAGTGGAGGGATGAGCCACCATGCCGTTCATGGCGCGGCACAAAACCACGTCCGTGTTGGTCTCACGGGACGGCTTTCAGATGGCTCAGATGGTTTTCGGTGGCTTTCAGTCGTGTGACTATCCAAGAAAATGTGCATGAGCTGGACTTGCCCCAACATGTCCTGTGAGGCTTCATCACAGCGTTGCTTTGCGCCATGTGGCTCCGCCGCGATGCGCGGAATTCCTCCGCTCCTCTTTCCATGACAAAAACTCCTGTAACAGTGGAATGTGCCGTTCATTTCCAAACTAGACGCTGTGTTGATCCGGGACATCCTCTGACTAGCACAGAAATTGCGGAAGACGTGGACATCAGCACTTTTTCGGCACATTGAGACAGACGTGCGGAGGAATTCCGCGCATCAGGACGTTTCCGCATGGCGCAAAGCAACGCCTTGATGAAGCCTCACAGGACATGTTCTGGCATGTCCAGCTCATGCACAATTTCTCGGATATTCATACGACTGAAAAGCAACTGAAAGCCATCTGAGCCATCTGAACGCCACCTGTGAGACCAACACGGAGGTGGTTTTGTGCCGCGCCATGAGCGGCACGGTGGCGCATCCCTCCACTTCTCTTTCCATGAAATAAACTCCAGTAACAGTGGAATGTGCCGAAAAAGTGCTGATGTCCACGTCTCCTGCCTTTTTTGTGGAAGTCAGACGACGTCCCGGATCAATAAAGCCCTCACGTTGGAAATGATCTGGTTGTTTCAGCCTGTCGATCAGCGCTCGGAGCACGGCGTGCTCTCAGCAGCTGTGGGCGGTCTTTAAACCGGCTGGAGCACTCCTTAATCTGTGTAATCCCCATAAAATCATCGCTGAAAGCCATATGAATTTTCCGAATGGTGTCCACCTGGAGGTCTCTCACAGTTTCTGGAAAAATTTGATGCAGCAAAGCTCCAAATCGTTCAGACATTTATTCGCAATAAAAATCCGATGAGAGGGGTGGACCACTGCTCACACAAAGCCTGCTCACAGGTGAATAACGCAACTGACAGGTGTGAAAAAAGTCACGCATGCACACGAAGGTTCAAGCTTGGCTAATGCAATCACACATGATTCAAATCCATATAGTTTTTGCAAAAAATAAAAAGGTCGGATACTTTTCAACAGACCTCGTACGCTTCTCAGGCTGTACTCGTATCTTTTACTTACTTTTATTGAATGGTTATGAGCTTGGTGTTAAATTGGCAATAAATCTTTGATATAGACGATTTGTGTAAGGTTGATTCCATGCATTGTCTTGAGCACCATTTCAATGAATTCAGTTTGTACACCTATGTGCAAGTTTACTGAACTTGCAATCATTCTAAGTGATGCGTGTGCGCATTGATCCATTATAGAGGAGCACGGGTGACTAAAACATATACCTTGGTATTTATAAAGCAATTTACTATATATTGTTCATTTCAATGACATTTTGTGGAGCTCCTCCAACTTTTACCTCAGCCCCCCCCCCCCCCCCCCAACAAAACTTTCCTGGCGCCGCCACTGTTTCTGTCAACCTTATTGACAACCTCCAATGACAATTTTATATTTTCAATTGATAAAAAATCTCCTGTTTGGAAAACATTCCCATGAAATCTGGTCAGCTCTGTGGTTGATTTAATAATTTTTTAATGTTTTGTAGCTTCAGTTTGTCTCGCGTGAGCACTTTTTGTGATAATTGTTCGTTTCTGTTGTAAATGTGACATCGATGTTCTGCTGTGACCTTAAAGTCTGCCCTCAGCACCATAAATGCACATGATCTTTGAAGATCTTTTATCCTGTCTTTGAGACTTTTTATTGACATATTTCATCTCTAAAGTGTAGCACTGATTTCATGATCTCATGAAATAAAACTATTTCAAATGTTTTTGTGTTTATTTTGGGAGAATTTTTTCAAGATGCCACTTTTAGAGTTATGACAGGAACTCAGCTCCCATTTAAATTAATATTCATTGGTTCATCCTCGGGCGGCACAGTGGAGTGGTTAGCACTGTTGCGCCACAGCAAGAAGGTCATGGGTTTGATTCCCACCTGTGGCCTTTCTGTGTGGCGTTTGCATGTTCTCCCCGTGTCTGTGTGGGTTCCTTCCAGGTGCTCCGGGTCACATCCAGACACGCAGGTTAGATGGACTGGAAACTTTTTACTGTCTGTAGGTTTGTCTGTATGTGACCATGTGACAGACTGGCGTCCTGTCCATGGTGGTCCGCGCCTCGCGCCTTGTGACTGCTGGGATAGGCTCCACCCCTTACCCTTAATTGAAGTAAGCAGGTATAGAAAATGGACAGATAGATGATTCATTCTGTTTAGCAAAATTTAACAATTCATGTTGGCAGCCATGTTGGATTTTTGAGTAGCCAATCAGATTTGTGCAGTATTCTGTTCAACATCAATTAAGCCAATTTTGGTGTTTTTAATTCACATTTGCATGATTTTTCTGTTACCGGCTGCTGCACTATTTGTTCAACATACAAATTCAAATGTGGTCAATCTTTATTTAAAGCTGGATGGACATTCAGATTTCACAAAACTGACAAGATTTACTTTCTATTGAAATCCAAACATTAAATTGTCAGTTTGGTTTTAATGAAGAGGACATGTTTCGGGGGGGTGTTTATAAAGAATATGTTATTTTCTTTATAAGGGCTTCTGCAGGAGGACGTGCATGTGCCTGTGCACAAGGTTTTGAAATGACCGGAAGTTACTTTTGACCTTGCGTAATGTGAGTACACGGGGCATGCACGCTAACTAGTGTGAGTCGACTTGTCATAATAGTCGACTATGACTAGCTACCATCTGACTGGACGACTGTTTTTTATTTGTCGACTAGTCAGATGCAATTTATTCAGTTCATTTAACCCTGAGCAGACGTGCTGGTGCTGCCATCGCTCCCTTCACTCAGTGAGGAGAGCACGTGACCCTCAGCAGGTCAACTAGTCGGCTCAAACGGGTCGTCAGTGCCTAGTTAGTGAATGCAGGTGTTGTCTTCATGTGAATGCTGTTTTTGTGTTCATATTTGTTAAAATAAATGTCACATTTGAGTTTCACCATGAAGATACCAAATTGGTTTAATTCATTCAATGTCAAGTTGAGTTGGGTACCGTTAGTCGACTAGTGATTTTCATGACTCCTCCCAACCCTAACGTTAACATCCATGAGATGTCTGTAAATCACTTCAGAGGTTTTTTTGTTTTTGGTTTCACAAACAGCATTTTTAATTTTTTTTTTGCTAACTTTTATAAAATAGCTGACAAAAATATGAGATTTATACAGAAATAAGCCATTTCAGAATGTTTTGCAGCATGTTGGATTATTTTGTTCCAGCGAGCAGCCGGCTGACGTCACTGTGCATCTCTACTCTGATTGGCTGTCACTGCATGCTTCCCAGCATCCTTTGCACAAGTTAGGGGAAGCCCCACACGATCTATGATGCCACTGTCATAGACTGTGATGGTTCAAGGCCATTGACTCTGTTCATTTTAATTTTTTCCCTTCCAATGAACAGCTGGTGAATTTTGATCACACTGTTCATGTCATATTATGAATCCCCCAGTTAACAAATAAGATTATAGTGAACTTAAACTTTTTAAAAAAAAAACCTAAAGGCTGTACAGCTTTAATTTATGATAAAAAAGTAAACTGGTGACATAATGAATCTTTGAGTCGATATATAAACACATAAAGATTACTGTGGTGTTTTTCACTGAGTGCTGTTCAGTTACAGAACATTTACACATAAAACAAGAATAAATTTAACTACATTCAAATAGTATAAATCAGAATCAGAACAGCCTTTAATAATGACTAAGGCAACATTTCTGCTTTAGCAAATTTTCAGTATTTGAAAGAAATGTTAAACTGCAAAGACAAAGAGTCAAACAGCAAACGTGTGTAAAAAGCCTAGTGACTGCAGGAGAAGAAAAGCAGCACCGAACACGTGGCTCGTGTTGGGACACGACGCACATGCCAGAGCTGAAAGGCACAAAAAAAAAAGAGCAAACATCAGCAGAGACCTCTTCAAACTGACATCACTGTCTCCAATAAAAATAAAGAAGCTGCCTCGTCTTGTCTTTGCAGAAAAACGCTGCAGAATAAAGAAGAATGTGGAGAAAGACACAAAGAAGAATGTTGGCTGGGAGTCAAATGAAACACTCCACCGTGTGAGCGCTCAGAAAGCGCGTAGCCTCGGATGACAAAACAACAAAAACAACATCAACAACACCCATAAAATCAACCTGTTTGCACAACGACACTGATCTGACATGCACAAAATGAACTGTTTAAGAAGAGATCAGTGATCATGAGGAAACCCGACCTCAGGCTCACAGGAACACCAGGCTGTGTCAAATATTAATCTTCTCCTAAATATTTGGTAATGTACAGCATAAAAGCTGTAGGCCATAATGGTGGCACAGGTTTGCAGTTTGTCAGAAATATGGAGATTAAAAGTGTATTGGGCAACACAGCACTTGTTTTTTCTTGTAGTTGCACAAAATGAGCCCGAAGGGTTTACATACCTGTCCAAAGCTCCGCCCTCATGCACACACCCAGCAGCCTGGAGGAGGATAAAAAGGAGGCTGAGCAGGACTGCACATCTCAGTGTGCTGCCTTTCACCGCAGGAAGCTCTCCAGCCGTCTGGACACCATGCCATTCTACAAGAAAACAATCAAAACGTCTGCTGCCAGTCTGCCTGGCGGCTTTCTCCACAGCCCGAGAATGTCTGCCTCCAGAGGTTTTGCTGTCAGCTCTGTGTCAGGGGGTGCGAGAGCTGGTGCTGGCAGCGGCTTCGGTTATGGTATGGGGATGGGCAGTGGCAGTAGCTTCGGTTACAGTATGGGCGGGGGTGCCGGCGGCAGCAGTAGCTTTGGTTACGGTATGGGCGGGGGTGCCAGCGGCAGCAGTAGCTTTGGTTACGGTATGGGAGACGGTGGAGGCTTTGGGGACGCTGACATGGACCTCAGCATCGCTACCAATGAAAAGGTCACTATGCAGAACCTGAATGACCGTTTGGCGTCGTACCTGGACAAGGTGCGCAGCCTGGAGAAGGCCAATGCTGACCTGGAGCTGAAGATCCGGGAGTTCTTGGAGAATAAGACCCGCCCCTCTGCCCGAGACTATTCATCTTTTGAAGCCACCATTGCTGATCTGCAAGATAAGGTAAGAATCCCGGCTGATGATGTCACAGTGGGGTATGTCCTTAGCCGTGCAGGTATCGGATGCAGTGCGGCGGCGCCTGTAATGTTGAGTCTGATCGATTTTGTCTTCTCCTGCAGATCCAGGCAGCCACAAGTGACAACGGAGGCATTTACCTGGCAATTGACAATGCCAAGCTGGCTGCAGATGACTTCAAAACCAAGTAAGAATCAGGGTTGGACACAGAACACGTCTAAAGGAGGAGTGTTTTCTGTAATTGTGGTGCTGCCTGACAGGTACGAGACCGAGCTGGCCATGCGTCAGTCGGTGGAGGCCGACATCGCCGGGCTCAAGAGGCTGCTGGATGAGCTGACGCTTTCTCGATCAGACCTGGAAATGCAGATAGAAGGTCTGAAGGAGGAGCTGATCTACCTGAAGAAGAACCACGATGAGGTGCGTAGAAATGCAAAGCTTCACTGCACACAATGAAAGTCTGCAGAGTCAGGATGGTGTCTTCCCAAACTGTTAACAGGAAATGGAAGCCATGAGAAACCAGATGACCGGTCAGATCAACGTGGAGGTGGACTCAAAGCCCCAAGTCGACCTGGTCGCCATTATGAGTGAGATGCGCGAGCAGTATGAGGGCGTGGCTGCAAAGAACCAGCGCCAATTAGATCAATGGTTCCAGAAAAAGGTAAGACTGGCCCTACAGTCAAGAACTGTCGTCTTTCCTCCTCTGCTGAGAAGAAGCTGTGAGTTCCACACAATCTGACATTTTTCTGTTTCTGCTGCAGACTGAGGCGCTGAACCAGGAGGTGGCAGCCAGCACCGAAACACTGCAAACCTCCAAGTCAGAGATCACTGAGATCAGGCGCACGATCCAGGGCCTGGAGATAGAGCTTCAGTCCCAGCTGAGCATGGTAGACCACAGTCCCACCACAAACTCTTTCCTGTAGGGCAGCACCAGCACAACACTCATAAACCTTCCCTCTGATCTCCTCTTCCAGAAAGCGTCCCTGGAGGGCACGCTGGCCGACACAGAGGCCCGGTATGCCATGCAACTCCAGGGACTCCAGCAGCAGGTGACCAGCTTAGAACAATGCCTGATCAACCTGCGGAGCGACATGGAACGCCAGGGCCAAGAGTACCAGGCGCTGCTCGACATCAAGACTCGGCTGGAGAAGGAAATCCAACACTACAGCTGCCTGCTGGATTCAGAGGGCAGGTAGGAAAGGAAACAAGGGAAGGTTACTCTCCAAAACGTTTCATTTATGAAACAAAGAAACCTCCAAAAGTCAGAGTTCTACAAATAAACGAGTGGATGACTTCAGTTATATGTCTGATCACTTACTGTGATAAAGTGAAACATGGGCACTGACCTGGTTCTTCTCTCTGCAGTGGCACCGCCTCATCTGGAAAGAAGTCCAATGTGATTGTTTCCATAGAGGAAATCACAGACGGTGAAGTGGTCTCCTCCGTGACAACCACCAGATAAACCAGCATCTGGAGCCGATGTTCACATCAGAATAAAAACCAATAAAAGCCTCCGTTTGCTGACTGCCTTTTAGCCACGCCTCCCTTTTTTGCCTCATTTGTCTGCTTTCTATCAAAGATCATAATTCTCACATTTACAGCAATAATCAAAGAGAAAGATATTAATTTACAGCTAAGCTGGCAGCAGAATAAGACTTTTCATATATATTTAAAATATTTCATTAGTGTCCCGAGACGTCTGAGTCCGGGACACGAAAAGAACAAAACGAGCTCAGAAAACACATTTACATAAAAATATATCAAACACAAACCTTTGACACCACCACTGAAGATGTGATGCTCCATTTTCATTTGTTAATGACAAGCAGGACGATTGGATGTCTTTGGGACCAGGTCTATCCTGAGGTACCGCTGGAGGCCCGTTGTGTCAAACACATGGTTCCTTATTGACACTTTCACTGTGAGGGAACATCAGCTGCCACATTTTGGTCATGTGACCTTTCTCTGGTCATGACCCAGCAGACAGGTGTCAATGTAGCAGAGCCCAGCGACACACCCACATTTCCACCTGACCAAGGACACGCCCACAATTCACCTGGCTGCAGCAGTCAGTTGGATATTGGATATCAGTTGGAGAGGTGAGAATGAACCAGAATGGACCAGGGTGGTTGCTTCCTAGGACCTGAGTCGGGTCTGTTGTGTTGTGGATGTGGTACCAGACCCATCGGTGAAGGGCTACAGCATTAGCATGAATGACAAATCAAAGTCTGAGGTAAAATTAAAGATGTGGACGGAGATCCAGTAAGACTTTAAAAAAATAGTAAAAAAAAAAAAAAATTCCAAGTTGCTTCCTTCAGACATCGAAAGAACAAGAACCGTTTTCTTTTTGCGACTGCCACCGTGTAAAGAGCTCTCTTGGTTTTGCTAACATGGGACCGCTGGCTAACAGTGCCGCAGACGCTGGTCACGCGTGTGACGAGTGTAGCAAAGTTATATCTTCTACCGCACCTTTAAATGGTCAAAGTCACAGTCAACTGAGAAGAAATTTTGCTGCTGTGCAAAATTTTACACAGATTGTTTTTAATGCACCCGATCAGCTAAAAAAAGCAATTTTGTTTCTTGCCTGCCACCTGCTGAACACTGCCACCCTCTGGGCATTTCAGGAATGTGTATTCATGTCACATAACTGATGTCAAATATAAACGTTCAGGTTAAACATTTGTGCAGCTTTACTGAGACAAAAAAAAGGTACAGTCTTGAGGTTGGAGGTCAGACATTTTATTAAAACATCCATCTGAGAAAGCTCTCAGTTGTCCAGGTGGTTTCCATAGTAGAGAAGCTTGAATCTTCGACTGGACTGGGTTGCTTGACATGAGGACATTTCGCTTCAAATCACAGAAGCTTCCTCAGCTAAAATTCTTGCTCTGGTAGTCTGACTACCAGAGCAAGAATTTTATCCATCTGAGAATTTATTCATGAATAAATTCAGCCGTCAAATCTTTGCTGATTTTTATAATTTATTCTTTAATCTTATTCACATCCACTGTGATGATCTTTTTGACCACCAAAGAAAATCAAACATAAACCACCAAAAAATCTCACAGCTGCTGAAAAAGTGGACGTTAGTCAGAAATATTTTGAGGAGCTGATGAATGAAGAAAATGAGAAAGATGTGGTGAGAGTAAATCAGGAAGTACAACAGATTAGTAAGGAAGAAGTGAGGGCAGCTATGAAGAGGATGAAGAGTGGAAAGGCAGTTGGTCCAGATGACATTCCAGTAGAGGCATGGAAATGTCTTGGAGAGATGGCAGTAGAGTTTCTAAGCAGATTGTTTAATAAAATCTTGGAAAGTGAGAGGATGCCTGAGGAGTGGAGACAAAGTGTGCTGGTTCCTATTTTCAAGAACAATGGTGATGTGCAGAGCTGCAGTAACTACAGAGGCATAAAGCTGATCAGCCACAGCATGAAGTTATGGGAAACAGCAGTAGAAGCTAGGCTTAGAAAACAGGTGAAGATCTGTGAGCAGCAATATGGTTTCATGCCGAGAAAAAGCACTACAGATGCAATGTTTGTTCTGAGAATACTAATGGAGAAGTACAAAGAAGAACAGCAGGAGTTACATTGTGTGTTTGTGGATTTAGAGAAAGCTTATGACAGGGTGCCAAGAGAAGAGTTGTGGTTTTGTATGAGGAAGTCTGGAGTGGCAGAGAAGCATGTGAGGGTAGTGCAGCACATGCAGAACCCGAGATCTCCTTAGCCGGAAGTGGTTCCACCTCAGTATCCTTTCATTACGGTACTTATAGCTTGTCTTCATATATATTTCAGCACGCTTTAAGGTTTTGAATATATACAAATGTCTTTTTTTTGTTGTTCTTTTTTTATATTATTATATTAGTGATAACAAGGGAGGAGTGGGGTACAATTAGCTAAACCTAGCAGCTAACGTTAGCTTATCAAGCTGGCTGCAGCACCATTGCTTAATTACTGTGGCTGTGCATAGAGAACACACACACACAGTCTTATATAAAGCACCTCAAAGTGATACTTATGTGAAAATACAAGTATCTTACTATGAAATTACTTTGGTAAAACTTAATGTCTCCTTTAAAAATTTTACTTGAGTAAAAGTCTTAAAGTATCTGACATTTTCTGTATTTAAGTATCAAAAGTAAATTTCTCATATAAAATGTACTTTAAGTAAAAGTCTTGAGTAACAGTAAAATCCAAAACAAGTGGAGAGTGAAACGGCAACACGACCATAAGACAGTGTGGTGCCTGGAGAAACCAGGAGGGGGCCTCAGCCCTTATAAAAGGCTGGGTCCCCCCCTGGTGGCACAGTCAGTGGCAGGATGAGTGAGCAACAGGTGGATGGATGTAGCTGTATGCAAAGCTGCCATTCTTTTTCCTTGAAGAGCAACACACACTTTTCTGTTAAACACAACAGCCAGGCTCTTGTGAAAGAGAACAGTCATTTATAGTTACACAGTTGTGCCAAATTTAAGGAAAAGTTAAAGAAAAAAATGCAAGCATCACCACCACCAACCACTGTACCATTGTAGTAATGAATAATGAAGATGTTTAAGGGTAATATGTCAGAGTAAAAGTGAAAGTTGCCAGAAAAGTAAATAATGAAGTACAGATACGTCCAAATTCTACATAAGTACAGTAACAAAGTATTTCTACTTTGTTACATTACCACACTGTGCGCGCACACACACACACACACACACACACACACACACCACACACACACACCACACACACACACACACACACACACACACACACACACACACAGAGTCATCCTTATATTAGATTTGTAGTTCAGTTCTGTGAGCATCGCTGCATCCACCACATCACAGAACGTCAGGTCCTGGAGGGCAACCACCCAAACAGGTCCATCCCCACTTTTCTAAGGTAACTGCTGCAGCCAGGTCAATTCTGGGCGTGTCCTTTGCCAGATGAAATGGGGGCGTGTCTCAAAGGTCAAGGACCCAGAGACGTGAACACACTGCTGAATCAGTGAACGTCTCGACAAGTTCAACACTTTCACCACATACAGAGACACTTCTGATGGCTTAGTCCAGGAAGTCACAAATATCCTGGATCATAGTCTGGATCCAGGACCACCTCAAACCCTGACACTCTGATTCCTCACTCAGCTTCTCAAACGCTACAGTCAGAATATCCACATATTCCACAAAGATCACAACATTGCCCACAAAGTCAAGGTCAGTGAACGAACCTCATCAACAAAGGTACCTACAACTCGACCCAACATTCGGTCGATGCAAGCACTGAACAGTGTCACAGCCAGAACACATCCCTGAGGAACACCTGAGTTCACGGGGTAGAAGCCCTCACAGTGTGTTCAGGCTGGCTGTGATGTCCCATGACTTGTTGGGGATCTCATTCAAGTCAAACAGTTTGTGAAAATCAAAAGAACAGCAGCACTGTTGATATTCGGGCCTCACTGAGTACTCACAGACCTGGGATGTATTGGATCCGGATGACAACAAGACAACATCAGAGGATGGCAGAAGTTCATCACAGGTGCTACACCTCCTCTAGATAACCCTCTCAACTGGAGAGAATCATAATTGCTCGTGAACTCACTGAATCGGTGCCATCCACATCTTGGCTTTGCCATTGTTTACACACGCTGTGAGACACCAGACCTTGCTGGTGCCACAGTGCTTTCTGGGAAGCACAGGGGGAATATGGTAAACGTTAAAATACCGAATGGCCCACGACACCAGACCCCAAAATCCTTCACCATAAATACCTGGATCAGCTGGATGTGATGAAGGATTTGACACAACTCGGCTCAGCAGCAACCAACAACCTCTCTATGGACTCTTAATGTAACCTGATGACAGCCGACAGGCACTCCAACCGCGAGGCTAAAGCCCATGAACTCTAGTGTTCCTCGTTAGAGTGTCTTTTGGTCTTAAGGAGTCAGGTCCACTTTTGCACAGCACCAGACAGGAAGTGAATCACAAGCTACACATGGGAAAAATAAATGATAGCAAGAAGCAAAAACAGCCAAAAGCTCCAACTGCAGACCCCGCAGCAGGGGGCTGTCATTCCTGTATCAGCCACAGGAGGCGCTGCTCCACTACCACCTGATCGTGACTCTCAAGGTGCAGAACCACAGCCCCTCCTGACACATGGCAATATAAGACGGTCTTGTGGTTAAAATGTTGGGTTCAAGATCCTCACAAGCCTTATGTGTCAGCACCCTGACATCAGTGTGTGGGTGAATGTGAGGCAGCACTGTAAAGCACTTTGAGATTCAGTCCATTTACTGTTATTTGATTCCATTTTTTTTTCTTTCTCGTTCTTCATTTTGTTCCATTTTGTAGTGGATGTCATGTTTCCCCCCGGTTGCTCGCTTAAGTTGTCTGCTTATGTGAAGGTGAGAGATGTGAAGAAGGTGAGAGATGTAAAGAAGGTGAGAGATGTAAAGAGGGTGAGAGATGTGAAGAAGGTGGGAAATGTGAAGGTGAGAGATGTAAAGGTGAGAGATGTAAAGGTGAGAGATGTGACCCTTGAGCGATGGGGCTGCTGCATCACTGGATCTGGGTTTGAATCTCAACTATGGCTGAGTGTTTGAGAGGTCGGTGAAATGTCGTAAACTGGTGCTGCACCCAGCAGTATCCTTGGGTCTGAAGGCCACCTTTCGTGGACTCTACTGGAAATAATCTCCAGTTCGAGCCCGTAGTTTCTGCGTGAAAGCGTTCGTAGACATTAATCATCAGTATGTCTTTGGGATATCAGGTGCTGTTGAAGATCTCGTCCTCACTGTCCACTCGTGTCCCTGGGACGAGGTCGTGCTTCCACCTCTGGCTCCGTCGCTACAGGAAGTGTGACGTTGCAGTACGTTGTGTCACCACACGGGCGGCGCTGTACACTTGCACAAACAGACTGAGCGGTGAAAACTTCAAATCAAAGACAGCAGATCAAACTCATTTATCTGCATTCATCAATAAATGTGATCTGATTTACTGATGATGACAGCGTGGAAGCTGCTGTCCAAAAAATATACGCAGAAATAATGAGTTTGAGTCTCATCAGCATCTTTGAGGTGATTTATGACTAAAACAAGAGTCTGAAGAGCAAAAGACTAAACAGAGCCAAAGCAGCACTGAGTTTCTATCCAGTGGCGGCGCCAAGGGGGAGCTTGGGGGGGCTTAAGCCCCTCCAATAATGAGCCAAGCCCCCCCTCAGCCCTCCCAATAATTCTGCCAATAATGTGAATAGCGACTGACATATTTGTGGATCTCAACTGCAGTTTTGCGCTGAGAATGTCTCAATATTGCGTAACGGAGCAAAGTGATGAATGTGTGTGTCCGGTGATCCACCAATGCTGAATCACCCTTCACAAACAGAATTTTCAGTTTTGCAAATAAACATTTATTTGTAAAAACCCACACACAAGTTACAAATCAGAAATTTGTGTTTGTGGATCACAAAGCATGTGTACAAATCAAAGGATATTTGGGCTAGATTGTATAAAAACTTCATAAAGAATCACTTTTTTGTATATGTTTACAATTACAAGGTCTGTTAGAAAAGTATTAGACCTTTTTATTTTTTTCAAAAACCATATGGATTTGAATCACGTGTGATTGCATCAGCCAAGCTTGAACCTTTGTGCGCATGTGTGAGTTTTTTCACACCTGTCGGTTGCGTCATTCGCCTGTGAGCAGGCTTTGTGTGAGCACTGGTCCACCCCTCTCGTCGGATTTCTATTGCGAATAAATGTCTGAACGATTTGGAGCTTTGCTGCATCAATTTTTTCCAGAAACTGTGAGAGACAGCCAGGTGGACACCGTTCGGAAAATTCATATGGCTTTCAGCGATGATTTTATGGGGATTACACAGATTAAGGAGTGATCCAGCCGGTTTAAAGACCGCACACAGCGTCTGAGAGCGCGGCGCACTCCGAGCGTCGATCGACAGGCTGACACAACCAGATCATTTCCAACGTGAAGGCTTTGTTGATCTGGGACGTCGTCTGACTTCCACAAAAAAGGCAGAAGGCATGGACATCAGCACTTTTTTTGGCACATTCCACTGTTACAGGAGTTTTTTTCATGGAAAGAGGAGCGGAGGGATGAGCCACCATGCCGTTCATGGCGCGGCACAAAACCACGTCCGTGTTGGTCTCACGGGACGGCTTTCAGATGGCTCAGACGGTTTTCGGTGGCTTTCAGTCGTGTGACTATCCAAGAAAATGTGCATGAGCTGGACTTGCCCCAACATGTCCTGTGAGGCTTCATCACAGCGTTGCTTTGCGCCATGTGGCTCCGCCGCGATGCGCGGAATTCCTCCGCTCCTCTTTCCATGACAAAAACTCCTGTAACAGTGGAATGTGCCGTTCATTTCCAAACTAGACGCTGTGTTGATCCGGGACATCCTCTGACTAGCACAGAAATTGCGGAAGACGTGGACATCAGCACTTTTTCGGCACATTGAGACAGACGTGCGGAGGAATTCCGCGCATCAGGACGTTTCCGCATGGCGCAAAGCAACGCCTTGATGAAGCCTCACAGGACATGTTCTGGCATGTCCAGCTCATGCACAATTTCTCGGATATTCATACGACTGAAAAGCAACTGAAAGCCATCTGAGCCATCTGAACGCCACCTGTGAGACCAACACGGAGGTGGTTTTGTGCCGCGCCATGAGCGGCACGGTGGCGCATCCCTCCACTTCTCTTTCCATGAAATAAACTCCAGTAACAGTGGAATGTGCCGAAAAAGTGCTGATGTCCACGTCCCTGCCTTTTTTGTGGAAGTCAGACGACGTCCCGGATCAATAAAGCCCTCACGTTGGAAATGATCTGGTTGTTTCAGCCTGTCGATCAGCGCTCGGAGCACGGCGTGCTCTCAGCAGCTGTGGGCGGTCTTTAAACCGGCTGGAGCACTCCTTAATCTGTGTAATCCCCATAAAATCATCGCTGAAAGCCATATGAATTTTCCGAATGGTGTCCACCTGGAGGTCTCTCACAGTTTCTGGAAAAATTTGATGCAGCAAAGCTCCAAATCGTTCAGACATTTATTCGCAATAAAAATCCGATGAGAGGGGTGGACCACTGCTCACACAAAGCCTGCTCACAGGTGAATAACGCAACTGACAGGTGTGAAAAAAGTCACGCATGCACACGAAGGTTCAAGCTTGGCTAATGCAATCACACATGATTCAAATCCATATAGTTTTTGCAAAAAATAAAAAGGTCGGATACTTTTCAACAGACCTCGTACGCTTCTCAGGCTGTACTCGTATCTTTTACTTACTTTTATTGAATGGTTATGAGCTTGGTGTTAAATTGGCAATAAATCTTTGATATAGACGATTTGTGTAAGGTTGATTCCATGCATTGTCTTGAGCACCATTTCAATGAATTCAGTTTGTACACCTATGTGCAAGTTTACTGAACTTGCAATCATTCTAAGTGATGCGTGTGCGCATTGATCCATTATAGAGGAGCACGGGTGACTAAAACATATACCTTGGTATTTATAAAGCAATTTACTATATATTGTTCATTTCAATGACATTTTGTGGAGCTCCTCCAACTTTTACCTCAGCCCCCCCCCCCCCCCCCAACAAAACTTTCCTGGCGCCGCCACTGTTTCTGTCAACCTTATTGACAACCTCCAATGACAATTTTATATTTTCAATTGATAAAAATCTCCTGTTTGGAAAACATTCCCATGAAATCTGGTCAGCTCTGTGGTTGATTTAATAATTTTTTAATGTTTTGTAGCTTCAGTTTGTCTCGCGTGAGCACTTTTTGTGATAATTGTTCGTTTCTGTTGTAAATGTGACATCGATGTTCTGCTGTGACCTTAAAGTCTGCCCTCAGCACCATAAATGCACATGATCTTTGAAGATCTTTTATCCTGTCTTTGAGACTTTTTATTGACATATTTCATCTCTAAAGTGTAGCACTGATTTCATGATCTCATGAAATAAAACTATTTCAAATGTTTTTGTGTTTATTTTGGGAGAATTTTTTCAAGATGCCACTTTTAGAGTTATGACAGGAACTCAGCTCCCATTTAAATTAATATTCATTGGTTCATCCTCGGGCGGCACAGTGGAGTGGTTAGCACTGTTGCGCCACAGCAAGAAGGTCATGGGTTTGATTCCCACCTGTGGCCTTTCTGTGTGGCGTTTGCATGTTCTCCCCGTGTCTGTGTGGGTTCCTTCCAGGTGCTCCGGGTCACATCCAGACACGCAGGTTAGATGGACTGGAAACTTTTTACTGTCTGTAGGTTTGTCTGTATGTGACCATGTGACAGACTGGCGTCCTGTCCATGGTGGTCCGCGCCTCGCGCCTTGTGACTGCTGGGATAGGCTCCACCCCTTACCCTTAATTGAAGTAAGCAGGTATAGAAAATGGACAGATAGATGATTCATTCTGTTTAGCAAAATTTAACAATTCATGTTGGCAGCCATGTTGGATTTTTGAGTAGCCAATCAGATTTGTGCAGTATTCTGTTCAACATCAATTAAGCCAATTTTGGTGTTTTTAATTCACATTTGCATGATTTTTCTGTTACCGGCTGCTGCACTATTTGTTCAACATACAAATTCAAATGTGGTCAATCTTTATTTAAAGCTGGATGGACATTCAGATTTCACAAAACTGACAAGATTTACTTTCTATTGAAATCCAAACATTAAATTGTCAGTTTGGTTTTAATGAAGAGGACATGTTTCGGGGGGGTGTTTATAAAGAATATGTTATTTTCTTTATAAGGGCTTCTGCAGGAGGACGTGCATGTGCCTGTGCACAAGGTTTTGAAATGACCGGAAGTTACTTTTGACCTTGCGTAATGTGAGTACACGGGGCATGCACGCTAACTAGTGTGAGTCGACTTGTCATAATAGTCGACTATGACTAGCTACCATCTGACTGGACGACTGTTTTTTTTTGTCGACTAGTCAGATGCAATTTATTCAGTTCATTTAACCCTGAGCAGACGTGCTGGTGCTGCCATCGCTCCCTTCACTCAGTGAGGAGAGCACGTGACCCTCAGCAGGTCAACTAGTCGGCTCAAACGGGTCGTCAGTGCCTAGTTAGTGAATGCAGGTGTTGTCTTCATGTGAATGCTGTTTTTGTGTTCATATTTGTTAAAATAAATGTCACATTTGAGTTTCACCATGAAGATACCAAATTGGTTTAATTCATTCAATGTCAAGTTGAGTTGGGTACCGTTAGTCGACTAGTGATTTTCATGACTCCTCCCAACCCTAACGTTAACATCCATGAGATGTCTGTAAATCACTTCAGAGGTTTTTTTGTTTTTGGTTTCACAAACAGCATTTTTAATTTTTTTTTTGCTAACTTTTATAAAATAGCTGACAAAAATATGAGATTTATACAGAAATAAGCCATTTCAGAATGTTTTGCAGCATGTTGGATTATTTTGTTCCAGCGAGCAGCCGGCTGACGTCACTGTGCATCTCTACTCTGATTGGCTGTCACTGCATGCTTCCCAGCATCCTTTGCACAAGTTAGGGGAAGCCCCACACGATCTATGATGCCACTGTCATAGACTGTGATGGTTCAAGGCCATTGACTCTGTTCATTTTAATTTTTTCCCTTCCAATGAACAGCTGGTGAATTTTGATCACACTGTTCATGTCATATTATGAATCCCCCAGTTAACAAATAAGATTATAGTGAACTTAAACTTTTTAAAAAAAAACCTAAAGGCTGTACAGCTTTAATTTATGATAAAAAAGTAAACTGGTGACATAATGAATCTTTGAGTCGATATATAACACATAAAGATTACTGTGGTGTTTTTCACTGAGTGCTGTTCAGTTACAGAACATTTACACATAAAACAAGAATAAATTTAACTACATTCAAATAGTATAAATCAGAATCAGAACAGCCTTTAATAATGACTAAGGCAACATTTCTGCTTTAGCAAATTTTCAGTATTTGAAAGAAATGTTAAACTGCAAAGACAAAGAGTCAAACAGCAAACGTGTGTAAAAAGCCTAGTGACTGCAG
>NW_022986585.1:0-22500 GCF_902500255.1 Thalassophryne amazonica
ACGAGAGAGAGAGAGACAGAAACACAGTGACAGAGAGACAGAGAGAGACACAGAGAGAGAGACACAGAGAGAGACACAGAGAGAGACAGAAACACAGTGACAGAGAGAGAGACAGAGACAGAGAGAGACACAGAGAGAGAGACACAGAGAGAGACACAGAGATAGAGACAGAGAACATCTGACTCGTCCGTGAAGCGACTCAAAGAGCTTCTAACTGAGCCTAAAATTTCCTGACAAGGAATCTTAGCCTAGAGTGAGCCAGGTGTCTGAGAGCAACTGTGATTGAGGGGACAGCAACTCCTGTCTTTGTGAGGAGGCGGGTTTGACCCTGTTGCTATTCGTGACGCAGTCATCTCAGAGCTGTGATTGGTTGTCACAGAAAGAGGAGGAGAAATAAAAAACCAATGTGCTCCGCCCTCCTAGTCAGGGATGGACAGTGAACCGATCGTATAAACTGAACTGCATTAAGACCTGTCATCATGAGGATAACTTTATGATGATGAAACTCAGCAAAATTAAATGAATTGTTACACAGCTTGAAAATGTTTGAACGTATCTCATTCACATGCAGAATATCTACCAGAGGCGATTGGACTGCAAGTGAAGCTCAGGTTCCCCTAAAATGTTAAAAGATAAGTGATATACTGTTGTGTGTACATGTCATTGACTAAATATGCGCTACAACGCGCTCAACTTTTGTTCACAGTCAGCTTCTTATCACTGGTATCGACGCGGCTTTCCTCTCACTCAAACCCGCAGCTTCACAGTGCTTTAAACAGTCCACAGAGTTCAATAGTGAAGCAGAGTGCAGCGAAACGAGACGAGTCATTGGATAAATGCTGGGCTTTGTCCCGCCCATCGGACGCTCAGCGTGTCTGGGGGTCTATGGGGCAGTGGGCGGGCCTCGGCCGGCCCGGACACTCAGCTTCTGCATGATGATTGGATGATCTGTCTGAGGCTGAATCCCTTTTTGATTGACAGCGAAATGAGCGAATCAGCGATCTTTTGGTGTAAACATCCGTGGGAGCATTTTTTAATTTTCATTCTGTTCTGAGTTGAACCGGAGATTTTCCTAATCCTTTTAGCGGCATTTTCTTTTTTTTAAAACGACTAGCGACAAATCGAGCTTCTATTTCTGGTGGTGTTTTTTTGTGGCTGCTTGTGTTTGGAGACTGACTTCTATCACTCTTTCTGTCTTCTATCTCAGTTTCTGTTCCTACCGAGCAGCGGGTGCTGCTGAGCTCCTCCACCGTCACAAAGCGCTCACAGGCGGACACACGTCACACTAGTCTCGCGCCAGTCCCAGCTAGCGAGCTAGCTAGGTAGCAAGCTGCACATAATGGCAGACAATTTGAATGTTGTGGACCGGATTTTGGCGAAGCCATTTGATAGTCTTCCTTACGAAGAAAAACTTAGAGTTAAACAGCAGGACAGATCAACTCCTCAGATTAATTTGGTGCAAAAGGTGGGGAAAGTAACAAGGCTTTTCAGCTGTCCTGGTATGACAAAGTGAGCTGGCTGACTGGAAGTGCTGTAAGAAATAAAATGTACTGTTGGCCATGCCTCTGGATGAAACCATCTCAGGGATGTGTTGTCTGGTCAAAAGTGGGTTTTGGGGATCTGTCCAACGTTGACAGGGCATACAAAAGGCATGAAAAAAGTAATGAACATGTGAGTGCATGTGTAAGGTTAAGCTGCCTGGGCAGAGTCAGGGTTGAGCATGTAATCAATGAAGGCGCTCGCATTCAAGTGGCAAAACATAATGAAGCAGTTAAACAAAACAGAGCTTCCCTAAACCGCCTTATTGATGGGACTTCCTTACTTGGCCGTCAGGAGCTGTCATTTAGGGGGCATGATGAGAGTGTTGAATCATCCAACAAGGGGAATTACAGGGAGTTTAATGAAACATTAGCTAAATATGACTCTGTCCTGGCCACACAGTTCCAGTCATCAGCTGTGTTTTCTGGTATGTCCCATGCAATCCAGAATGACTTGATCTCTGCTCTTTCAGCCACTGTTTCTGATGAGATCAAGGATGAAATCCAGGCTGCTCCCTTTTTTGCATGACAGGTGGATGAAACAACTGATATAGCTCGCCATGCTCAACTCTCTGTCATTGTTCACTATGTGGATAGGGCAGGTCAAATTCAGGAGCACTTTATTGGATTTTTTGATATTTCTGGGGGAAGAGATGCTCAGTCTGTTTTTGAAGTCTTGAATGAGAACATGCAGGGCTACAATTTCAGGGAGAAACTTGTGGTGCAAACCTATGATGGGTCTGCTGTCATGGCTTCAGCTCTCAGTGGTTTGCAGGCCAAAGTTAAAGCAACAGCCCCCAGGTCAATGTTTGTGCATTGCTATGCACACAGACTGAATCTGGTTCTGTCTCAGGGGGCTAAATGCTTATCTGAGTGCAGAATATTTTTTGCATCACTCTCTGGGTTTGCCACATTTTTCTCTAAATCCACAAAGAGGATGTCTTTTCTTGAGTCTGCAGGCTGCTCAAGGTTGCCCAGAAATGCTCCTACTCGATGGAATTTCACATCACGGATAGTGAGCACTGTGGCAAACAATTATGATGCCTCCTGCAAACTTTTGAGATGATCATTGCAGATAAGTCCATGGATGATGACACATTAGACTGTGCCAAAGGCCTTCTGATGAAACTGGAGGATTTTGAGTTTGTGTTCATGTTGTACACATATGAGCAAATCTTCTCTGAGACTGATGTGGTGTTTGACATTGTCCAGCAGAGAGCTATGGATGATCTGTACTGCAAGAAAAGAATTGAGTCTCTTCTTGCTTTTGTCAAAGAGAAGAGGTCAGAGGGGGCTTTCCAAACTGTTTATGCCAAAGCAGCAGATCTCACATCAGACCCACAAACTGAGCCCATGAGAAAACGTCATCTGTCACAACTACAGGATCTCAAGGAGCGCTACAGAAATCTGTACATGGCCATCCTAGACAATCTCACAGAGCAGCTACCTCGGCGTTTTGCAAATCTGGAAAGTCTGCACTTCTTGGAATTGGTCAATCCAGGGAAATATGATGAGATGAGACAAGTGTTTCCAGAGGAGGCATTTCAGAGTGTCCTGAAAAGTTTTGGCCAGTTCTTTGATTCAGGGAGACTGAGGTCTGAACTTCAAGTCCTATATTCAAACCAGGACTTGCAGGGCAACAGGGGAAAGCTATGTGATTTCTTGCTGTTTCTGAAAGACATGGAGTTGGACAGTGCAATGCCTCAGGTGTACAAACTATTGTCATTAGTGGCAATGGTTGGAGCTACATCTGCAGGTGTAGAGAGGAGCTTCTCCTGTTTAAAGCGGCTCAAGTCTTACACCCGCAACACCATGGGCCAAGGCCGTTTAAGCAGCCTAGCTCTGCTGGCCATTGAGAGGACACTAGTCAAGTCCCTGGAAAAGACACCTTGTTGGTACGACAGGGTCACAGATCATTTTCTTGAAAAGGAACGGAGGGTAGAATTTACGTATAAATAAACCGACACATTTTATGATGCAGGCCGAAATTGAGCTTCCCCTCCTTGAAAGACCAGCATCCGCCACTGATATCTACATATTAAAAGTGTGCGTGCGAGAGTTTATTTAGTACGTTCATTGTGAGTGCGTTAAAAATAAATGCATGACACAAGAAAGTGAAAACACTTATTTCCATTGTGGTCCATTTAAAATCAAATGACAAAAGAGATGTAAAAAATAAAAGAAAATAACAATAGTAATAATACTGAAAATAATAATAAAATAATTACAATATTATTATCAGTGTGTATATGAACCTAAACAATTTATAAATACATTAAGACAGTAAATTAACTCAACCACATGGGGTGTGCAGCCAGTACATTCTGAGTGCCGGTCCCAAGCCCGGAAAAAATGAGGAGGGTTGCGTCAGGAAGGGCATCTGGCGTAAAACAAGCCAACCCAACTATGAAGACTCAGAATCGAATTCCCATACCGGATCGGTCGCGGCCCGGGTTAACAACGTCCGCCACCGGTGCTATTGCCCAACAGGGTGCCGGTGGAAATTGGGCTACTGCTGGGCGAAGACGACGAAGAAGAGGAGGAAAACGTTGCCATGAACAGCGGGAGAAGAAGAAAACTAGAAGGGTGGAAATGAGAGTGGGGACTTTGAATGTTGGTAGTATGACTGGTAAAGGGAGAGAGCTGGCTGATATGATGGAGAGGAGAAATGTAGACATATTGTGTGTGCAAGAGACCAAGTGGAAGGGAAGTAAGAGCAGGAGTATCGGTGGTGGGTACAAGTTGTTGTACCATGGTGAGGACAGGAAGAGAAATGGTGTTGGGGTCATTTTAAAGGAAGAGTATGTTAAAAATGTGTTGGAGGTTAAGCAAGTGTCTGACAGGGTGATGAGTGTGAAGTTGGAAATTGAAGGGGTGATGATGAATATCATCAGTGCATATGCCCCACAGGTAGGATGTGAGATGAAGGAGAAAGAAGATTTTTGGAGTGTGTTAGATGAGGTGGTGGAGAGTGTGCCCAAGCATGAAAGAGTGGTGATAGGAGCAGACTTCAATGGGCATGTTGGTGAAAGGAACAGAGGTGATGAGGAAGTAATGGGTAGATATGGTATCAAGGATAGGAATGGGGAAGGACAGATGGTAGTTGATTTTGCAAAAAGGATGGAAATGGCTGTGGTGAATACCTACTTTAAGAAAAGGGAGGAGTACAGGGTAACATATAAGAGTGGAGGAAGGTGCACACAGGTGGACTACATTCTTTATAGGAGATGCAAGCTAAAAGAAATCACAGACTGTAAGGTGGTAGCAGGAGAGAGTGTCACTAGACAGCATAGGATGGTTGTTTGTAGGATGACTTTAGAGGTAAAGAAGAAGAAGAGAGTGAGAGCTCAACAAAGGATCAGATGGTGGAAGCTGAAGGAGGAAGACTGTTGTGTGAAATTTAGCGAGCAGGTGAGAGAAGCACTAGTTGGAGGGGAAGCAATTTTGGACAGCTGGAAAAGGACTGCAGATGTGGTGAGGGAGACAGCTAGGGCAGTACTGGGTATGACATCTGGACAGTGGAAGGAAGACAAAGAGACTTGATGGTGGAATGAAGAGGTCCAGGAAAGCATAAGGAGAAAGAGGATGGCGAAAAAGTTTTGGGATAGTCAGAGAGATGAAGAAAGTAGACAGGAGTACAAGGAGATGCGGCGTAAGGCGAAAAGAGAAGTGGCAAAAGCAAAGGAAAAGGCATATTGCGAGCTGTACAAGAAGTTGAATAGTAAGGAAGGAGAAATGGACTTGTACCGATTGGCCAGACAAATGGACAGAGCTGGAAAGGATGTGCAGCAGGTTAGGGTGGTAAAAGATGCACATGATAATGTGCTGACAAGTGAGGAGTGTGTGCTGAGAAGGTGGAGGGAATATTTTGAAGAGTTGATGAATAAAGAAAATGAGCGAGAGAAAAGGCTGGATGATGTGGTGAGAGTAAATCAGGAAGTACAAGAGATTAGCAAGGAAGAAGTGAGGGCTACTATGAAGAGGATGAAGAGTGGAAAGGCAGTTGGTCCAGATGACATTCCAATGGAGGCATGGAAATGTCTAGGAGAGATGGCAGTAGAGTTCCTAACCAGATTGTTTAATAAAATCTTGGAAAGTGAGAGGATGCCTGAGGAGTGGAGACGAAGTGTGCTGGTTCCTATTTTCAAGAACAAGAGAAGAGTTGTGACATTGTATGAGGAAGTGTTATGTGTCGACGCGGGTTGAGGAGCGGACCTGCGTCAGACAGAACCCAGCGCTACAAATAACCAGAAAAGTGGTTCCAAAAACAATATATTTATTTCACCCGCTGCATAAAAAGTGTAAAAACAAAAATAGCGTCCTTCTGGTGGAGTGAAGGCTGGCACGCTCTCCAGCGCCCGCAAGGATCAAAGCCCGACGCTCCTGGACTCACTACCACCGCCAAACACCCCCCAGGTGGACACAACAAACTGACTCTCTGTGAAGCAAAGAAGAGGTGAGGTAAGTCAGCAGTTACAACAATATCTTTCAAAAGACACACGCTATCAGCAACACATTCAGGTCTGTATTTTTTAACTTTATGCAAATGAGCAGCTTCTCACAACAAGTGGAGGATCACTTATCCTGCACGCCACAGCAGTGAGAAGCAAACTGCACAATTCTCATCACAATTCCAGTATACTGCGTAACAAAACACCAAGTTACTATCAACAATTAGTCGAACACTTAATCACCTTTAATGTGTGCTGACAGCATGTGTCCTCACCCTTCCTTGCTTCACGGGCTCGATGTGTCAAACCCAGGCGCGGTCCTCAGCGTCTCACAAACGGACATCACAAGGTCGAGTTCCCGGCAGTTCTGCTTGAATCACACATGACTTAAATGCAGAACGCCATCCAATTATCTGCTTCAGCTGAGAGTCTTTAAGGTTGCATGTGAGCACCAGTCACAGGTGCTGCACATGATGTTGATGAGGGTGAAGGATTCTTCAGCCAGCACCTTCTCCACAGACAAATCAGTTCTCATGCCACCTGAAGAGCAAAGAAAAGAAAAGAACACCAAAACATCCAGCCACACCCCCCAACACACAACAGGAAGTCTGGAGTGACAGAGAAGTATGTTAGGGTAGTGCAGGACATGTACAAGAATAGTGTGACAGCTGTGAGATGCGCAGTCGGAATGACAGACTCATTCAAGGTGGAGGTGGGATTACACCAAGGATCAGCTCTGAGTCCTTTCTTGTTTGCAGTGGTGATGGACAGGTTGACAGATGAGATCAGACAGGAGTCCCCATGGACTATGATGTTTTCAGATGACATTGTGATCTGTAGTGAGAGTAGAGAGCAAGTTGAGTCTAGTCTAGAGAAGTGGAGATATGCTTTGGAAAAAAGGGGAATGAAAGTCAGTAGAAGCAAGACTGAGTACATGTGTGTGAATGGGAGGGAGCCCAGTGGAATAGTGCAGTTACAAGGAGTAGAAGTGGTGAAAGTAGATGAGTTTAAATATTTGGGGTCAACTGTTCAAAGTAATGGAGAGTGTGGTATAGAGGTGAAGAAGAGAGTGCAGGCAGGGTGGAGTGGGTGGAGAAAGGTGGCAGGAGTGATTTGTGATCGAAGAATATCAGCAAGAGTGAAAGGGAAAGTTTACAAAACAGTAGTGAGACCAGCTATGTTGTATGGTTTAGAGACAGTGGCACTAACAAAAAGACAGGAGGCAGAGCTGGAGGTGGCAGAGCTGAAGATGTTGAGATTCTCTTTGGGAGTGACAAGAATGGACAAGATTAGGAATGAACATATCAGAGGGACAGCTCAGGTGGGACGGTTTGGAGACAAAGTCAGAGAGGCGAGATTGAGATGGTTTGGACATGTGCAGAGGAGGGACCCAGGGTATATAGGGAGAAGGATGCTGAGGATGGAGCCACCAGGCAGGAGGAGAAGAGGGAGACCAAAGAGGAGGTTTATGGATGTGCTGAGAGAGGACATGCAGGTGGTTGGTGTGACAGAGGAAGATACAGAGGACAGGGTGAGATGGAAACGATTGATCTGCTGTGGCGACCCCTAACGGGAACAGCCGAAAGACAAAGAAGAAGAAGAAGAAGATTAAGACAGTAAATTAACATAAAATAATTACATCGATCAATCAATCAATCAATCAATTTTTTTTTTATATAGCGCCAAATCACAACAAACAGTTGCCCCAAGGCGCTTTATATTGTAAGGCAAGGCCATACAATAATTATGTAAAACCCCAACGGTCAAAACGACCCCCTGTGAGCAAGCACTTGGCTACAGTGGGAAGGAAAAACTCCCTTTTAACAGGAAGAAACCTCCAGCAGAACCAGGCTCAGGGAGGGGCAGTCTTCTGCTGGGACTGGTTGGGGCTGAGGGAGAGAACCAGGAAAAAGACATGCTGTGGAGGGGAGCAGAGATCAATCACTAATGATTAAATGCAGAGTGGTGCATACAGAGCAAAAAGAGAAAGAAACAGTGCATCATGGGAACCCCCCAGCAGTCTATAGCAGCATAACTAAGGGATGGTTCAGGGTCACCTGATCCAGCCTTAACTATAAGCTTTAGCAAAAAGGAAAGTTTTAAGCCTAATCTTAAAAGTAGAGAGGGTGTCTGTCTCCCTGATCTGAATTGGGAGCTGGTTCCACAGGAGAGGAGCCTGAAAGCTGAAGGCTCTGCCTCCCATTCTACTCTTACAAACCCTAGGAACTACAAGTAAGCCTGCAGTCTGAGAGCGAAGAGCTCTATTGGGGTGATATGGTACTATGAGGTCCCTAAGATAAGATGGGACCTGATTATTCAAAACCTTATAAGTAAGAAGAAGAATTTTAAATTCTATTCTAGAATTAACAGGAAGCCAATGAAGAGAGGCCAATATGGGTGAAATATGCTCTCTCCTTCTAGTCTCCGTCAGTACTCTAGCTGCAGCATTTTGAATTAACTGAAGGCTTTTAAGGGAACTTTTAGGACAACCTGATAATAATGAATTACAATAGTCCAGCCTAGAGGAAATAAATGCATGAATTAGTTTTTCAGCATCACTCTGAGACAAGACCTTTCTAATTTTAGAGATATTGCATAAATGCAATTAGCTAAACTGCAGGATTGTCTTACAGACATAAAGACATGGATGACCTCTAATTTCCTGCTTTTAAACTCAGATAAAACTGAAGTTATTGTACTTGGCCCCACAAATCTTATAAACATGGTGTCTAACCAGATCCTTACTCTGGATGGCATTACCCTGACCTCTAGTAATACTGTGAGAAATCTTGGAGTCATTTTTGATCAGGATATGTCATTCAAAGCGCATATTAAACAAATATGTAGGACTGCCTTTTTGCATTTACGCAATATCTCTAAAATCAGAAAGGTCTTGTCTCAGAGTGATGCTGAAAAACTAATTCATGCATTTATTTCCTCTAGGCTGGACTATTGTAATTCATTATTATCAGGTTGTCCTAAAAGTTCCCTAAAAAGCCTTCAGTTAAGAGTACTGACGGGGACTAGAAGGAGAGAGCATATCTCACCCATATTGGCCTCTCTTCATTGGCCTCCTGTTAATACTTCTTCTTACTTGTAGTTCCTAGGGTTTGTAAGAGTAGAATGGGAGGCAGAGCCTTCAGCTTTCAGGCTCCTCTCCTGTGGAACCAGCTCCCAATTCAGATCAGGGAGACAGACACCCTCTCTACTTTTAAGATTAGGCTTAAAACTTTCCTTTTTGCTAAAGCTTATAGTTAGGGCTGGATCAGGTGACCCTGAACCATCCCTTAGTTATGCTGCTATAGACGTAGACTGCTGGGGGGTTCCCATGATGCACTGAGTGTTTCTTTCTCTTTTTGCTCTGTATGCACCACTCTGCATTTAATCATTAGTGATTGATCTCTGCTCCCCTCCACAGCATGTCTTTTTCCTGGTTCTCTCCCTCAGCCCCAACCAGTCCCAGCAGAAGACTGCCCCTCCCTGAGCCTGGTTCTGCTGGAGGTTTCTTCCTGTTAAAAGGGAGTTTTTCCTTCCCACTGTAGCCAAGTGCTTGCTCACAGGGGGTCGTTTTGACCGTTGGGGTTTTACATAATTATTGTATGGCCTTGCCTTACAATATAAAGCGCCTTGGGGCAACTGTTTGTTGTGATTTGGCGCTATATAAAAAAATTGATTGAATTGATTGAATACCATGTACACAATGCAGTAAAACTACACGCTCAAAAAGCACAAAAACAAATGCTGATTGCAGCAGCTGCTCCTCCTTGCTCCTTCTCCTTTGTGAGAGAAGACTCTCACAAAAGTGTTTAAATAAAATCCATAAGTCCTGCTCACAGACTGATTGCCAGAGACAGGACATGTCCACAGTCCGGACATCTCCAGTCCACTCACAGATGGTTCGTTCACACACGCCTGGGGGGTGTTTGGCGGTGGTAGTGGGTCCAGGAGCGCCGGGCTTCGATCCTTTTGGGCGCTGGAGAGTGTGCCAGCCTTCACTCCACCAGAAGGATGCTATTTCTGTTTTTACACTTTTTATGCACCAGCGGGTGAAATAAATATATTGTTTTTGGAACCGCTTTTCTGGTTATTTGTAGCGCTGGGTTCCGTCTGACGCAGGTCCGCTCCTCAACCTGCGTCGACACATAACAGTCCTTGAACACACAAAAAAACTACACCTACCTCAGAATAAACATCGGCACCACAGACAACTTCAACAAAGCTGTAAATGACCTGAGAGACGAGGCGAGAAGGGCTTTTTATGCCATCAGAAAGAACATCAAAGTAGACGTCCCAATTCAAATCTGGCTCCAAATATTGGACTCCATCATAGAACCCATTTCCCTTTATGGTTGTGAGATCTGGGACCGCTCGCCAACCAAGATTTAGCAAAATGGGACAGACACCAAATTGAGACTCTGCATCCAGATCCCTGTAAATCCATCCTCCACGTCCAATAGAAAACACAGACCAACGCATGCAGAGCAGAATTAGGACGAGACCCACAAATGATTAAAGTTCAAAAGACAGCAATTAAATGCTATGAGCACCTTAAAAACAGTGACCCCTGTCTGCTCCAGAACAAAGTCCTGATCAACAGAGAGACTGTAGAGAGACGCCCCTCAGCCAGCTGGTTCTGGGACTCTATACACAAACACAAACCCTGTTAGACTGAACCAAATTACAAGAAAACAAAAAATAAAACTATGTGACACATTGAAGAAAAAAATCAACCAAAAACCAGAGTAAACTGGAACGCTGTTTGTCCCTAAACAGACAGAACTCTGTGGCAGAATAGCTGAACATTGTGACCAACCCAAGGCTCAGGAAGTCCTTGACCATGTACAGACTCAGTGAGCACAGCCTGGCTGTGGAGAAAGGCCACCACAGACAGACCTGGCTCCCCAGAGAAGACAGACTGTGCACTCACTGCTCACAACACCAGGTGGAGCCCGAGCTGCACTTCCTGACCACCAGCCTGCTACACCAAGACATCAGAGACACGAACAGAGACACAGATCACAAACACACAAACAGACTCTGAGAGCAACATTGACAAACTTCACTATCTGTTGGCTGAAGGACAACAATGTGCAAACACAGCACCGAGGTTTGTGAGCTGCTGCGACACGAAAAGAAGGAACAACGGCTGTAAACCCCCGTAAACCCAAAACAGGAGATTAAACTGCTTCGTCACTTTATCTATGTATTTTATAGGATAGATTTTTTGTTTTGTTTTTTACACCAAAAGCACTTTTTTTTTTTACAATTATATCAATCCAGCAACGTGCGGTCAGGTGAGACTGTGCCTCACCTGCCATCTTGGAAAGAAAAATGTAAAATCAAAAAATAAATTAAATGGTTATATTTATCCAATGATTTGTACTACAAAGTTATTTTCCTTTTAACTTAACCAGTTTTAGATTATTTTTTCATTCAAAATCACTGAATTAGAAATGTAACATAAGCATTTTCAAAAAGAGTTTAGATCTGATATCTTGAATAATAATTGAAAATAACACTTACGTGGGTATCTACTGCAGGGATCAGACCGTAAAGCCCCACTCACACGAAGGAAACAAATGAGGAACTGATTCTGTACATTTGTGTGTGTTATTGTTCGAAAAAAGTACTTTTCCCATCTGCAAAATGTGCACCTTGTCAGCTGATGTCACCCAAATCCATCTAAAGGTTTTGCCAGTGTCACAGACCAAACAGTACATGCTGCCTCCGCTGCACGTGCGTCATTTCAGAGCTCAGCAGCTCGTCTGATAAAGAGTCTCTTCACCCAAAGCAATCAAATGGATTAATGTGATTATTAACCATCAGATGACAGAGTAAAACCTTAAATCATTCCAATGTCAGTTTTACGCAGAAACAAGGCAAAACTCGGTGACGCTTTGAAATTACCGACGTGCAGTGAATGCATCAGCTAGCAGCTCATGTAGCCGCAGCGCTCTGATCGCTTCCTCCGTCTTTTATCATGACATAATGCTGAATTTATGTGGAAATGATTGTTGTACAAAAGCTTCAGATATCTGTCGCTGAGACAGATATCTGTCGCTGAGACACATGATGACTGGAGGCAGTTTGAAGCAGAAACAATGTGATTATCAGTGAACCGCAGCTGCTGATGACGCGTGTGCAGTGAAGGCGGGGTGGACCGATTTTTAGGGGGGACCCTTCGGTCAGGAACACTGTGTTCAAAACTTTCTGGCAGAGAACTCTGCTGCTGCTTGCATGTTTTTTTTTTTTTTGTTTGTTTGCCCTTTGTTGTCTGTGTGTCATTTATTTTTCCTGCTGTCTGACTGTTCATTCTGGTGTTGTGATTGGTCAAATGTCCAGCAAAAGCTAAAGCTCCATTGAATAAAAAATTAAATTAAAGTGCAGCTCCATGTCTCTTCTCTCTCTCTCTCCTCTTTCTCTCCCTCTCTCTCTCTCTCTCTCTCTCTCTCTCTCTCTCTCTCTCTCTCTCTCTCTCTCTCTCTCTCTCTCTCTCTTTCTCTCTTGCTTTCATTTCATTTCAATGGAGTTTTATTGCCATTGGAAACATACGTTTACATTGTCAAAATAAGTGTTACATAGAACAAAAATTAAAATAAAAAATGAAGAAGATGTACACACAGTTAAGAATATTCTACAATAAATAAGTGTGTAAACAGGAGATGTGGAATTGAAACAGTTATGTGCAGTGAGGTTGATGGCTGTTGAGGCATTGACTTCATGACAATCAGATTTACGAACATATGAAGCCCACAGAGCGGCTTATTCACCGTTTGATTGGCAGCAGTTAACTAGTTATGTTTAAAATCTCATATCAGCATTCTTTACACATACAATCTGTAGCACACAAAAAGCACATTTAATTTAAAAATGTTATTATGGTCTTATTTTTACTTATAAATGAAGTCCATGTGCCGCTCCCTCTGAACAAAAGCATCGATGACTTGTTTGTAAGTTTTCCTTATCTTCCTTCAGTTTTAAAAGTCTCTCTGTCTCAGTGGAGATCACTACCAGGGAAGAAAGTCGTCCTTCATCAGTCCTATTCTGAATCCACACAGTAACAAAACCAGTGTAAAACAAACACTGCCAGTGTTAAATTAATACTGCCAGTGTACATATGGTCCCACTCTGGCCAGAGTGGGACCATATGTTCGCTGGTAGTGTTAATTTAACACTGGGATTTTACTGTGTATGTTTTGAGCCTTTTCTGGCTTTTAATACGAGTGGTCGACTGCTTGTGTGTGATGACACTTCTTTGCAAATTCTTCAGGTCACATCTGAGTCCCGACATTGTCACAAGTTGAGAAAATAAGGCAGGGAAAGTTGAAAAGGCAGTTTCTTACTGGATGTCCACACAGCCAGACTTTAGTGTGTCCCACTCCGTCTGAAAAGAGCGGCTCTTCTGTTGTCTGAAACAAACCTTTTAGCTCCAGTCTTTGGTTGTCTTTTAATTATTACCTCCTGTTTCGATTGAAAGTCCAGTTTAGATCATTGTTTCAGTTTGGATATGTAACCCTCCATTCTGAAAGTAAAGTCCAGGCGAGAGGAAAAAAATAAATGAACGGCTGCTCTCGTAACTTGCTGTCACTTATTCTGCAGCTGAGGAGTTGCTGCAAGAAGAATCCCTGGGATCACTAGTTCCCTCTAACATGAGGCAGGAGAACTGCATGCCTCACCTGGTGCTTTTTTGCAGCGGTTTTCTGATCGCTCAGCACATGAGACATGTTTTACACACACATGTTGACAAAAAACACTGTACATTATGTACATCAGCTAAACTATGGAATTTAAGTTCATCCAACTCAAAGTGCTTTACAATAATGCCTCACATTCACCCTGATGTGAGGCTGCTGCCATTCAAGGCGCCCACTACACACCGGACCTTCCCCAAGGACCCTTAGTGATTTTCCGGTGAGGCTGAGATTTGAACCGAGGATCCTCTGGTCTATAATCCCATAACCACTAGACCATCACCTCCCCTAATTAGGCCCCGAGTGTGATGATATAATTTGATTCCCATCAGACATTTTTTTTAATTCTCACTGTGTATGAGACGTGTTTTTGCACGTTGTGTGTTTAGTTATGTTCTGATTTTATGACAAAGTCTGCATGTTTGTAATGGCTGTGTTTTGAGTAAATTGTGCATCTTTGTTATCCAGCAGCTGGAGTTGTGTGTCACAGACATATGACATATGAAGAATGGGCGTGGCCTCGTTGCTTTTAATGGTTACACAATGATATATGTGTTGCTGACACAGGAGGCGTGGCCTCTTCTTTGTGCTCAAACATCAGTCTCTCAGCTCATCCTCTGTGTGTGTGTGTGTGTGTGTGTGTGTGTGTGTGTGTGTGTGTGTGTGTGTGTGTGTGTGTGTGTGTGTGTGTGTGTGTGTGTGTGTGTGTGTGTGTGTACAGTCGTGGTCAGATGTTTACAGCCACTCATCATGGTGATTTGGGTCATTTAATGATGCCTTTGATCTGTCAGGGTTTAAAGATTCACTTACATCTTTTAGTAAGTGGTGTTGTACTTTCTACAATGTCCTTTAACGTGACAAGACCAAGGCCTATTAACTCCTCATTCGTGAGCCAGATTGTCAATAACTGGCAGTTTGTCTTTGCCAGCGTAAAAAGGACATGTTTGACAGCACTCACTGGACTGACCAACACTCAGAACAATGGGAAAGTCCAAGGAACTCAGTGAAGATCTAAGAAGGAGAACTGTAGATTGATTCAAGTTAGGACGGTCTCTTGGAGCCATTTCTAAACAACTGCAAATTCATCAGTTCAAACAACTGAACGTAAGTACAAGTGAACCAGATGAGTCACCACTTTGCCAAAGTCTGGAAGAAAACTCAAACTGTGACCCTTAGATGACAGAAAATTGGTAAAGATGTTCAGGAACAACCCAGGAACCACCAAGACTCAGGTCTGGAAACAGTTGCTACACCAGCGTCAGTGTCCCAGCCCAGTCTCATTTTTGAGACTGTCACAAAATGCATCACATTTTCCTGATGTGGTCAAGTTTACTTCACTATTTTTAAACTTACCCCGACCCCTAACCATAACACCCATGGAACCCCCTCCCCACCACCCCGGCATCACCCAAATTTTGTGATGCCATCACAATTTTTTTTTTGTGAAGCCATCATGAAAATGTGATGCATTTCATGTTGTATCACAAAATAAACTTGTGATGGCATCACAAACTAATAGATTAAATCACCTTCTGTGATGCCACGATGAACCTAATTAACTTAATTTCAAAGAACTTAATTCATTTAGGTATTACCAATTGACATAATTCAATTAAGGTGGTTCAAGCATTTTCTTTTTTCAGTGTGGACTGAGAGGATGCAGACCAAGAAAGAAGCCCTGCTCCAAAATCAACACCTTCAAACTAGACTGAAATTTGCACTTGCCCACATGGACAAGACAAATGTCTTCTGGACAAAAGTTTTATGGTCAGACGAGACAAAGATTGAGATGTTTGTCCACATTGACAAGAGCTATGTTTGGTGGAGTAAAGGTGAGGCTTTAAACCTAAGAATATTGGACCAACTGTCCAGCCTGGTGGTGGTACCATCATGCCCTGGGGCTGTTTTGCTGCCAGCAGTACTGGTGTGTTGTACAAAGTGCATGGAATAATGAAAAAGCAGGACTACCAACAAATTCTTCAACATCACATCAAATCAACAGCAACACAGCTGAAACTTGGCCACAGTGAGGTGTTCCAACAGGACAATGATCCCAAACATGTCGTGGACTGACATGGTTCCTGCCTGTCTCTCCCTTGTCTTTTGTCTCTGTCCCTCCAGGTGGCGTGCAAACAGAGCCGGGTCCACACACCTGCAGCTCATCTGCATCTCATCATTTCTCTGTATTTAAAACCCGGTCCTTCATTTCAGTCTTCACCAGAAACTCAGTGATTCTCACCTGGTAATCCTGGCCTCTCTATATTTTTCTAATTCAGTTACGCTTCTACGCATCTACCTTTTGAGCTACCACGCTCAGTTATTTGTAATTTGACTTTTTCTCCGAGCCTCCATGCTCGGCGTCCAGCTCAGCTATTTTTGCCGCTGTTTATCTCTAAGCTTCCTAGTTTAGTTACCAGGAAGGTTAGTAACTCTTTGGTGTTCAGACCCTGTGGAAGACCTCCTGTGTGGTCCCGGTTCCCAAAACACCACACGCCAAGGAACCGGCCTACTACAGACCAGTTGCCCTGACCTCCCACCTCATGAAGACCATGGAACAGCTCGTCCTGTCTCACCTCCGCACTGTGGTGAGCGACATCCTGGTAGATGACACTGTCATCTACCTGCTGCAGCGAGTGCTTACCCACCTGGAGACTGGTGGGAGCGCTGTGAGAGTCATGTTCTTTGATCTCTCCAGCACTTTCAACACCATCAGAACGGCGCTGCTGCAGGGTAATCTGGAGGACGCAGGTGTGGATGGACATCTCGCTGACTGGACCATCGACTACCTCACTGACCGCCCGCAGTACGTACGGCTGCACGGCTGTCAGTCTGAGGTGGTAAGGTGCAGCACCGGGGCCCCCCAGGGCACTGTCCTCTCACCTTTCCTCTTCACCCTCTACACCTCGGACTTCACCTACAATATGGACAGCTGCCACCTCCAGAAGTTCTCTGATGATTCCGCCATTGTGGGTCGTGTGTCTGAGGGCAACGAGCTGAAGTATCGGTCGTCATCACAGACTTTGTGGACTGGTGTGAGCGCAACCACTTGTGTCTCAACACCAGTAAGACGAAGGAGATGGTGATCGACTTCAGGAGGAAACCATCACCTCACCCACCAGTGAACATCCAGGGGGAGGACATAGAGACTGTGAACAGTTTCAAATAACTGGGTGTTCACCTCAACAGCAAACTGGACTGGACTCACAACACTGATGCCCTGTACAAGAAAGGCCAGAGTCGCCTCCACCTCCTGAGGAGATTGAGATCCTTTGGCATGAGCAGGCCTCTGCGTAAGACCTTCTATGACTCTTTTGTGGCCTCTGTCATCTGTTGAGCCCCGGGCAGCACAGAGCGGGCGAGAAAGAGACTGAATGAGCTGGTCAGGAAGTCCAGCTCTGTCCTGGGCTGTCCTCTGGACTCTCTGGAGGAGGTGGCTGAGAGGAGGGTGTTAGCCAAGTTCAAATCCATCATGAACAACTCCTCTCACCCTCTGCACCGGACTGTAGTGGAGCTGAGCAGCTCATTCAGTGACAGACTGAGGCACCCTCAGTGCAAGAAGGAACGATACTGCAGGTCGTTCCTCCCTGCTGCTGTCAGACTGTACAATAACACTGTGAAATAACCACATGCAATAATATGTCCACAAATCACTAGATCTTTCACTGTAGATCTTTCAGGTTTGGAGTTTTAGCTCCCTCCAAAGGTTTTCTATTGAGTTCAGGTCTGAAGACTGGCCAGGCCACTCCAGGACCTTGACATGCTTCTTACGGAGCCCCTCCTTAGTTGCCCTGGCTGTGTGTTTGGGGTCATTGTCATGCTGGAAGACCCAGCCAGGACCCATCTTTAATGCTGTTAATGAGGGAAGGAGGTTGTTTGCCAAAATCTTGCAATACATGACCCCATTCATCCTCCCTTCAATACGGTGCAGTCGTCCTGTCCCCTTTGCAGAAGAGCACCCCCAGAGTATGATGTTTCCACCCCCATGCTTCACAGTTGGGATGGTTTTCTTGTGGTTGTTCTCATCCTCTAAACATGGTAAGTGGAGATGATTCCAAAAAGCTCTGTTTTGGTCTCATCTGACCACATGACCTTCTCCCATGCCTCCTCTGGATCATCCAGATGGTCACTGGTGAACTTCAAATGGGCCTGGACATGTGCTGGCTTGAGCAGGGGGACCTTGCTGCCCTGCAGGATTTTAAACCATGACAGCATCATGTGTTACTAATGTAATCTTTGTGACTGTGGTCCCAGCTCTCTTCAGGTCATTGACCAGGTCCTCCTTTGTAGTTCTGAGCTTTCTCAGAATCATCCTTACCCCACAAAATGAGATCTTGCATGGAATCCCAGACCAAGGGAGACTGACAGTCATCTTGTGTTTCTTCCACTTTCTAATAAATAATCATAACAGTTGTTGTCTTCTACCAAGCTGTTTGCCTGTTGTCCTGTAGTCCATCTCAGCCTTGTGCAGGTCTACAGTTTTGTCCCTGGTGTCCTTAGACAGCTGTTTGGTCTTGGCTATGGTGGACAGGTTGGAGTGTGATTGATTGTGTGAACAGATGTCTTTTATACAGGTAACAAGTTCAAACAGGTGCAATTAATACAGGTAAAGAGTGCAGAATAAGAGGGCTTCTTAAAGAAAAATTAACAGGTCTGTGAGAGACAGAATTCTTGCTGGTTGGTAGGTGTTCAAATACTTATTTGCAGCAGTAACATACAAATACATTGTGATTTCCGGATTTCTTTTTTTTTTTTAGATTATGTCTCTCAATCGTGTTCAAATACTTATTTTCCTCACTGTACATATATGCATATGTATATGTGTATGTGTATAGGTATGTGTGTACGTGTGTGCATATGTGTATGTGTGCATGTATGTATGTATATATATATATATATATATATATATATATATATATATATATATATATATATATATATATATATATATTCTATTTCTACCTCATTTTCTTATTTTATTGTACTGTTACTAGTATTATTATTATTGCTTATCCTTGCACACGCTTTTTGATGCACATTTTCCTCAACTTGCACCCATTTTGTGTGTTTTTTAAGAGCTGATGTAACATGTGAATTTCTCCTCTGTGAGATCAATAAAGTCTTATCTTAATTCCACCTGTGCCTTTCCTCCTCCTCAGAATCCACTCCTCCACAGCTCTGCTGCACGACCACCTGGCTCTGGTTCTCCACACCATTAGATGTGGTTCTGTGTTTCACCTCTGTCATCCTGGTTCAGTTTCCATCTGGCTGCGGCTCCCTGTTTTCACCGCTGGGCGGGCCGTGTCTCCACTCTCCAGACCTCCAAGTTCAGTTCAACCTCAAATTTCAAATCCCGTTGCACATTTTGTGTAATAAAACCAGTTGGTTGTTCATTCACCCTCCTTTTCTTGCTCCCGCATTTTGGGTCTGGTCCAGGTGCAGCTTGTTAAGGGGACATTTTTCCAAATATTGTGTATGTAAATATATTTGAGCCTGTATGTATACGTTTGACCCTGTGTACAATCATTCAACCCTGACAAAAGAACAGTTCAAAGACATCATTAAAAGGGCAAAATTACCATGATGAGTGGATGTAAACATCTGACCACAACTGTGTGTGTGTGTGTGTGTGTGGTTTTCTTGGCAAATGAATTTCACCTTTTTGTATTGATGTGAATCGGAGTGCTGTGTGTTATAGTGCAGTTATTCCTCTGTGGCTGTGTGCTTATAATGATGTATCTTCTTCTTCCTGTGCAGGTTTAATGATCCAAACAATTAATTCCAGCGTCTTATTAATATCCTGCGTGAACATATGAAGTCACATTCCTCTAAGTTGAAAATACAGCGGTGCTTTCAGATGTTGTTTGTCTCATTTTAACAGTACACTAATAAGACTTGCAGAATGTTTATTTCATTTATATTTTGTCTGGCTCTGATGTAAATTATTATTATTAGTTCTTAGCCGATACTGTGACTGTTGTGTTGAATCGCTCGGCTCTCGATGATGAGCGTGCTGTTGAATCGCTCAAATGTCGGTGGATGAACGTTTCGTTGAATCGCTCAGATCTCGGGGGATGGAGTGTGTGCTTTCAGATGAGGTTGTTGATGGTGGAGATGGATGGCGATTGGCTGACATCCCTGCACCTTTAATAAGCCGTATTGGAGCAGCGGGAAGGTCCTGATTAATGGCCCCTGTGCTGACACCTTAAAGTGTAACGCAGATCGACCAAACAACTAAACATACAAATGATTAAAAAAGGAGGGGCGCGCCTCTGCCCCCCGACAGGAACCCGCCATTCGCCTTCGCTTTGCCTGATATGACGACTGGAGAAATGGTGCTTTCAAAGGTGCGGAAATTGTTTTACGTTGCAGACGAGTTGTGTTGCGTGACACCGGATTTGGGGGTGAGAGCACGCAGTACGCTGGGCGCCGGGAGGCGGGGAGATGATATCAGACTGTGTTTGTGCTCCGGACAAACATAAGCACATCTCTTCCACTTCTTCACACAAGCCCACTGATTAGGAGACAAAAGGTGTCCAGCAAGAGCTCAAGTGCTGTTTCTCATTATTCGCCAGCATGTTTTGACAGCGGGGATCTTCACTCGCCTCTTAAGTCTATCACTGTCACAGCGCCGCGCGGCCGCTCTCTCCTGCCGCAGGATTAAACAGTCTCAGCCATTACAGCAAATGTTATTGACCTTTGAAGGTTCAGCTTTAATAGCTTTTGTCTCCCCTCACCACTGTCTGCATGTGAAACATGAGCGGCTGACGTGCTGATGAAGTCCCCCCAGGGTTCACCTGGAATTGGAATCAAACACTTTAGATCCCTCACCGTCGTGGGTAATGCTGCAGGCTTTGCAGCAGAGAAAGAAGAAATAGAAAGAAAAGCACACAATAAGAATGAGGAGCAGGCAATCAGGATTACGAGGCAGGATGCTCATTTTCCACAAGTCAGCCAAGCTCGTCAAAACCCGAGCCAAAGCTGGAGCCTGGTGCTGCGGCGACAGCGGGTGGGACCGGGCACACTGCAGCCACCGGTCCATCGACTCCTCCATTCACTGGTGTTTTAGGAGCTTGTATTTCATACATTTTATATGAATGTGAAATTCACCAACACCTGTCTTGCATGAAGGAGACAAGTGAGGGAAGCCATCAAGTCATCCACGACAATGACATGTGACATATATCGGCAGTCACAGCTTAAAAAACTAATGACATGAAATCTAGATTTGTCATTCCAATCTGAAATCTGGCTCCAGTTCACGAGTTGGTCAGGTTGGGCCCTGGAAGTCACACAGGTGTTGTGCAGCGCTGCAGTTCTAAGCGAGAAAAAACACTGGAAGCTATGAGTCACAGTGTTTGCTGAGGCCGAGTTGAGTCCTGTCCACTGTTTCGGAGTCACTCTGAATGACTGTGCTTAGTTTGAATGTTGGGTTCCACTATAAAGTTGACAGGAACTCCTGAAGACAAAGGGCTGGAACTTCCACACAGAGGTTGTGTGGATTTGAATAGCTTGTCGGTAGAAATGGGCAGGACATTTGGAAGTCACACCCCTCAGCCAGTAGATGTACTTTGTGGAGATCACACATGGACTTGTCCAGAGCAGTGTGTGATCCTGAAGCTGACTTTGAAGCCTTTGGGTTCCATATAAAAATCTGGTTTGGATGAGGCTTTAGTAAACTTCTGGAATGGTGACCAGCTTTCAAAACACTTGAAGTGGAAGATCATCCATAGCTGCAGCCCGGGTCCGTCAGCGGCCGTGTCCCTCTCTGGGTCTCCCGTCAGACGGGCCCCTGGCCCCAGTGGGGGACACGGTGAGGTGAAGGTGTGTGTGTTGTTGAGGGCTGGGAGGTTAATATCCGGCCTATCTGAGTTGATCTGCTGTACGATGAAGGATGTTCACTCCTCATCGCCTCATCCGTCGCTCTCCGTGAAGAAGACAACGTGACCCAACAGTCCTCAACCTTTTACCACAAGATCCATGTTTTGTCTAAATGCGCCTGGTTGTTTATGTGTCACAGCCGCTCCGGTTATTCCACGACTGCAGGTGGAAGCTTCCGATCACAGGGGAATCACGAGTCACAAGTCCGTGTCTGAGGACCTGAAACCACAGAATCTGCACCACGGACCTGGAACTCTGTTTGTCTGTGTGTCTGTGAGTGTGTGTTTCTGTCTGTGTGTGTGTCTCTGTCTGTCTGTGTGTGTCTGAGTGTGTGTTTTTATGTCTGTGTGTGTGTCTCTGTCTGTCTGTGTGTGTCTGAGTGTGTGTTTTTATGTCTGTGTGTGTCTGAGTGTGTGTGTTTGTGTGTGTCTGAATGTGTGTTTGTGTCTGTCTGTGTGTGTGTAAGTGTGTGTTTTTATGTCTGTGTGTGTCTGTGAGTGTGTGTGTGTTTCTGTCTGTGTGTGTGTAAGTGTGTGTTTTTATGTCTGTGTGTGTCTGTGAGTGTGTGTTTGTGTCTGTCTGTGTGTGCGTAAGTGTATGTTTTTATGTCTGTGTGTGTCTGTGAGTGTGTGTTTCTGTCTGTGTGTGTGAGTGTGTGTGTGTCTCTGTCTGTCTGTGTGTGTCTGAGTGTGTGTGTTTGTGTCTGTCTGTGTGTAAGTGTGTGTTTTTATGTCTGTGTGTGTGTTTCTGTCTGTGTGTGTGAGTGTGTGTGTCTCTGTCTGTCTGTGTGTGTCTGAGTGTGTCTTTTTATGTCTGTGTGTGTGTGAGTGTGTGTGTGTTTCTGTCTGTGTGTGTGTGTGTGTGTGTCTCTGTCTGTCTGTGTGTGTCTGAGTGTGTGTTTTTATGTCTGTCTGTGTGCGTCTGAGTGTGTGTGTGTTTCTG
>NW_022986586.1:0-25971 GCF_902500255.1 Thalassophryne amazonica
TTTAATCAGTGACTGGTGTTTCTATTTTTTATGAGTGATTTCTGTATGTCTTTTTTTTTTTTAGATCAGTCATTGTGGTGTTTTTTTTAAATCAGTGACTCTGGTGTTTCTATTTTTCATGAGTGATTTCTGTATGTCTTTTATAGATCAGTCATTGTGGTGTTTCTTTTTTTAAATCAGTGACTGGTGTTTCTATTTTTCATGAGTGATTTCTGTATGTCTTTTATAGATCAGTCATTGTGGTGTTTCTTTTTTTAAATCAGTGACTGGTGTTTCTATTTTTTATGAGTGATTTCTGTATGTCTTTTTTAGAACACTCATTGTGGTGTTTCTTTTTTTAAATCAGTGACTGGTGTTTCTATTTTTTATGAGTGATTTCTGTATGTCTTTTTTAGAACAGTCATTGTGGTGTTTCTTTTTTAAATCAGTGACTCTGGTGTTTCTATTTTTATGAGTGATTTCTGTATGCCTTTTACAGATCAGTCATTGTGGTGTTTTTTCTTTTTTAAGTCAGTGACTCTGGTGTTTCTATTTTTTATGAGTGATTTCTGTATGCCTTTTACAGATCAGTCATTGTGGTGTTTTTTCTTTTTTAAATCAGTGACTCTGGTGTTTCTATTTTTTATGAGTGATTTCTGTATGTCTTTTTTTTTAGATCAGTCATTGTGGTGTTTCTTTTTTTAAATCAGTGAATCTGGTGTTTCTATTTTTAATGAGTGATTTCTGTATGTCTTTTTTAGATCAGTCATTGTGGTGTTTTTTCTTTTTTAAATCAGTGACTCTGGTGTTTCTATTTTTAATGAGTGATTTCTGTATGCCTTTTACAGATCAGTCATTGTGGTGTTTTTTCTTTTTTAAATCAGTGACTGGTGTTTCTATTTTTTATGAGTGATTTCTGTATGTCTTTTTTAGAACAGTCATTGTGGTGTTTTTTTTTTTAAATCAGTGACTCTGGTGTTTCTATTTTTTAAGAGTGATTTCTGTATGTCTTTTTTTTAGATCAGTCATTGTGGTGTTTCTTTTTTAAATCAGTGACTCTGGTGTTTCTATTTTTAATGAGTGATTTCTGTATGCTTTTTACAGATCAGTCATTGTGGTGTTTTTTTTTAAATCAGTGACTCTGGTGTTTCTATTTTTTATGAGTGATTTCTGTATGTCTTTTTTTTTAGATCAGTCATTGTGGTGTTTTTTTTAAATCAGTGACTCTGGTGTTTCTATTTTTTATGAGTGATTTCTGTATGTCTTTTATAGATCAGTCATTGTGGTGTTTCTTTTTTTAAATCAGTGACTCTGGTGTTTCTATTTTTTTATGAGTGATTTCTGTATGTCTTTTTTTAGATCAGTCATTGTGGTGTTTCTTTTTTTAAAATCTGTGACTCTGGTGTTTCTATTTTTAATGAGTGATTTCTGTATGTCTTTTATAGATCAGTCACTGTGGTGTTTTTTTTTTTTTTTAATCGGTGACTCTGGTGTTTCTATTTTTTAATGAGTGATTTCTGTATGTCTTTTTTTAGATCGGTCATTGTGGTGTTTCTTTTTTTAATCAGTGACTCTGGTGTTTCTATTTTTAATGAGTGATTTCTGTATGTCTTTTTTTTAGATCAGTCATTGTGGTGTTTTTTTAAATCAGTGACTCTGGTGTTTCTATTTTTTATGAGTGATTTCTGTATGTCTTTTTTTTTAGATCACTCATTGTGGTGTTTTTTTAAATCAGTGACTGGTGTTTCTATTTTTTATGAGTGATTTCTGTATGTCTTTTATAGATCAGTCATTGTGGTGTTTCTTTTTTTTAAATCAGTGACTCTGGTGTTTCTATTTTTTATGAGTGATTTCTGTATGTCTTTTTTTAGATCAGTCATTGTGGTGTTTCTTTTTTAAACCTGTGACTCTGGTGTTTCTATTCTTAAGGAGTGATTTCTGTATGTCTTTTATAGATCAGTCATTGTGGTGTTTCTTTTTTTAAATAAGTGACTCTGGTGTTTCTATTTTTTAGGAATGATTTCTGTATGCCTTTTACAGATCAGTCATTGTGCTGTTTTTTTTAATCGGTGACTCTGGTGTTTCTATTTTTTAATGAGTGATTTCTGTATGTCTTTTTATAGATTAGTCATTATGGTGTTTCTTTTTTTTAATCAGTGACTCTGGTGTTTCTATTTTTTATGAGTGATTTCTGTATGTCTTTTATAGATCAGTCATTATGGTGTTTATTTTTTAAATCAGTGACTCTGGTGTTTTATTTTTTATGAGTGATTTCTGTATGTCTTTTTTTTTAGATCAGTCATTGTGGTGTTTCTTTTTTAAATAAGTGACTCTGGTGTTTCTATTTTTTATGAATGATTTCTGTGTGCCTTTTACAGATCAGTCATTGTGGTCTTTTTTTTTTAATCGCTGACTCTGGTGTTTCTATTTTTTAATGAGTGATTTCTGTACGTCTTTTTATAGATTAGTCATTATGGTGTTTCTTTTTTTTAATCAGTGACTGGTGTTTCTATTTTTTATGAGTGATTTCTGTATGTCTTTTATAGATCAGTCATTGTGGTGTTCATTTTTTAAATCAGTGACTCTGGTGTTTCTATTTTTTATGAGTGATTTCTGTATGTCTTTTTTAGATCAGTCATTGTGGTGTTTCTTTTTTAAATCGGTGACTCTGGTGTTTCTATTTTTTATGAGTGATTTCTGTATGCCTTTTACAGATCAGTCATTGTGGTGTTTTTTCTTTTTTAAATCAGTGACTCTGGTGTTTCTATTTTTTATGAATGATTTCTGTATGCCTTTTACAGATCAGTCATTGTGGTGTTTTTTCTTTTTTAAATCAGTGACTCTGGTGTTTCTATTTTTTCTGAGTGATTTCTGTATGTCTTTTTTAGAACAGTCATTGTGGTGTTTCTTTTTTAAATCAGTGACTCTGGTGTTTCTATTTTTTAATGAGTGATTTCTGTATGTCTTTTTTTAGATCAGTCATTGTGGTGTTTCTTTTTTTAATCAGTGACTCTGGTGTTTCTATTTTTAATGAGTGATTTCTGTATGTCTTTTTTTTAGATCAGTCATTGTGGTGTTTCTTTTTTTTAATCAGTGACTCTGGTGTTTCTATTTTTAATGAGTGATTTCTGTATGTCTTTTATAGATCAGTCATTGTGGTGTTTCTTTTTAAAATCTGTGACTCTGGTGTTTCTATTTTTAATGAGTGATTTCTGTATGTCTTTTTATAGATTAGTCATTATGGTGTTTCTTTTTTTAATCAGTGACTCTGGTGTTTCTATTTTTAATGAGTGATTTCTGTATGTCTTTTTTTAGATCAGTCATTGTGGTGTTTCTTTTTTTAATCGGGTGTGCAGCCAGTACATTCTGAGTGCCGTTCCCAAGCCCGGATAAATGAGGAGGGTTGCATCAGGAAGGGCATCCGGAGTAAAACAAGCCAACCCAACTATGCAGACTCAGAATCGAATTCCCATACCGGATCGGCCGCGGCCCGGGTTAACAACGTCCGCCACCGGTGCTATTGCCCAACAGGGTGCCGGTGGAAATTGGGCTACTGCTGGGCGAAGACGACGAAGAAGAGGAGGAAAACGTTGCCACGAACAGCAGGAGAAGAAGAAAACTAGAAGGGTGGAAATGAGAGTGGGGACTTTGAATGTTGGTAGTATGACTGGTAAAGGGAGAGAGCTGGCTGATATGATGGAGAGGAGAAAGGTAAACATATTGTGTGTGCAAGAGACCAAGTGGAAGGGAAGTAAGAGCAGGAGCATCGGCGGTGGGTACAAGTTGTTGTACCATGGTGAGGACAGGAAGAGAAATGGTGTTGGGGTCATTTTAAAGGAAGAGTATGTTAAAAGTGTGTTGGAGGTTAAGCGAGTGTCTGACAGGGTGATGAGTGTGAAGTTGGAAATTGAAGGGGTGATGATGAATATCATCAGTGCATATGCCCCACAGGTAGGATGTGAGATGAAGGAGAAAGAACATTTCTGGAGTGTGTTAGATGAGGTGGTGGAGAGTGTGCCCAAGCATGAAAGAGTGGTGATAGGAGCAGACTTCAATGGGCATGTTGGTGAAGGGAACAGAGGTGATGAGGAAGTAATGGGTAGATATGGTATCAAGGATAGGAATGGGGAAGGACAGATGGTAGTTGATTTTGCAAAAAGGATGGAAATGGCTGTGGTGAATACCTACTTTAAGAAAAGGGAGGAGCACAGGGTAACATATAAGAGTGGAGGAAGGTGCACACAGGTGGACTACATTCTTTATAGGAGATGCAAGCTAAAAGAAATCACAGACTGTAAGGTGGTAGCAGGAGAGAGTGTCACTAGACAGCATAGGATGGTTGTTTGTAGGATGACTTTCGAGGTAAAGAAGAAGAAGAGAGTGAGAGCTCAACAAAGGATCAGATGGTGGAAGCTGAAGGAGGAAGACTGTTGTGTGAAATTTAGCGAGCAGGTGAGAGAAGCACTAGTTGGAGGGGAAGCAATTTTGGACAACTGGAAAAGTACTGCAGATGTGGTGAGGGAGACAGCTAGGGCAGTACTGGGTATGACATCTGGACAGTGGAAGGAAGACAAGGAGACTTGGTGGTGGAATGAAGAGGTCCAGGAAAGCATAAGGAGAAAGAGGTTGGCGAAAAAGTTTTGGGATAGTCAGAGAGATGAAGAAAGTAGACAGGAGTACAAGGAGGTGCGGCGTAAGGCGAGAAGTGGCAAAAGCAAAGGAAAAGGCATATTGCGAGCTGTACAAGAAGTTGAATAGTAAGGAAGGAGAAAAGGACTTGTACCGATTAGCCAGACAAAGGGACAGAGCTGGAAAGGATGTGCAGCAGGTTAGGGTGGTAAAAGATGCACATGGTAATGTGCTGACAAGTGAGGAGTGTGTGACAAGTGAGGAGTGTGTGCTGAGAAGGTGGAGGGAATATTTTGAAGAGTTGATCAATCAATTTCAATCAATTTTTTTATATAGCGCCAAATCACAACAAACAGTTGCCCCAAGGCGCTTTATATTGTAAGGCAAGGCCATACAATAATTATGTAAAACCCCAACGGTCAAAACGACCCCCTGTGAGCAAGCACTGGGCTACAGTGGGAAGGAAAAGCTCCCTTTTAACAGGAAGAAACCTCCAGCAGAACCAGGCTCAGGGAGGGGCAGTCTTCTGCTGGGACTGGTTGGGGCTGAGGGAGCGAACCAGGAAAAAGACATGCTGTGGAGGGGAGCAGAGATCGATCACTAATGATTAAATGCAGAGTGGTGCATACAGAGCAAAAAGAGAAAGAAACAGTGCATTATGGGAACCCCCCAGCAGTCTACGTCTATAGCAGCATAAATAAGGGATGGTTCAGGGTCACTTGATCCAGCCCTAACTATAAGCTTTAGCAAAAAGGAAAGTTTTAAGCCTAATCTTAAAAGTAGAGAGGGTGTCTGTCTCCCTGATCTGAATTGGGAGCTGGTTCCACAGGAGAGGAGCCTGAAAGCTGAAGGCTCTGCCTCCCATTCTACTCTTACAAACCCTAGGAACTACAAGTAAGGCTGCAGTCTGAGAGCGAAGCGCTCTATTGGGGTGATATGGTACTACGAGGTCCCTAAGATAAGATGGGACCTGATTATTCAAAACCTTATAAGTAAGAAGAAGAATTTTAAATTCTATTCTAGAATTAACAGGAAGCCAATGAAGAGAGGCCAATATGGGTGAGATATGCTCTCTCCTTCTAGTCCCCGTCAGTACTCTAGCTGCAGCATTTTGAATTAACTGAAGGCTTTTTAGGGAACTTTTAGGACAACCTGATAATAATGAATTACAATAGTCCAGCCTAGAGGAAATAAATGCATGAATTAGTTTTTCAGCATCACTCTGAGACAAGACCTTTCTGATTTTAGAGATATTGCGTAAATGCAAAAAAGCAGTCCTACATATTTGTTTAATATGCGCTTTGAATGACATATCCTGATCAAAAATGACTCCAAGATTTCTCACAGTATTACTAGAGGTCAGGGTAATGCCATCCAGAGTAAGGATCTGGTTAGACACCATGTTTCTAAGATTTGTGGGACAAGTACAATAACTTCAGTTTTATCTGAGTTTAAAAGCAGGAAATTAGAGGTCATCCATGTCTTTATGTCTGTAAGACAATCCTGCAGTTTAGCTAATTGGTGTGTGTCCTCTGGCTTCATGGATAGATAAAGCTGGGTATCATCTGCGTAACAATGAAAATTTAAGCAATACCGTCTAATAATACTGCCTAAGGGAAGCATGTATAAAGTGAATAAAATTGGTCCTAGCACAGAACCTTGTGGAACTCCATAATTAATTTTAGTCTGTGAAGAAGATTCCCCATTTACATGAACAAATTGTAATCTATTAGACAAATATGATTCAAACCACCGCAGCGCAGTGCCTTTAATACCTATGGCATGCTCTAATCTCTGTAATAAAATTTTATGGTCAACAGTATCAAAAGCAGCACTGAGGTCTAACAGAACAAGCACAGAGATGAGTCCACTGTCTGAGGCCATAAGAAGATCATTTGTAACCTTCACTAATGCTGTTTCTGTACTATGATGAATTCTAAAACCTGACTGAAACTCTTCAAATAGACCATTCCTCTGCAGATGATCAGTTAGCTGTTTTACAACTACCCTTTCAAGAATTTTTGAGAGAAAAGGAAGGTTGGAGATTGGCCTATAATTAGCTAAGATAGCTGGGTCAAGTGATGGCTTTTTAAGTAATGGTTTAATTACTGCCACCTTAAAAGCCTGTGGTACATAGCCAACTAACAAAGATAGATTGATCATATTTAAGATCGAAGCATTAAATAATGGTAGGGCTTCCTTGAGCAGCCTGGTAGGAATGGGGTCTAATAAATATGTTGATGGTTTGGATGAAGTAACTAATGAAAATAACTCAGACAGAACAATCGGAGAGAAAGAGTCTAACCAAATACCGGCATCACTGAAAGCAGCCAAAGATAACGATATGTCTTTGGGATGGTTATGAGTAATTTTTTCTCTAATAGTTAAAATTTTGTTAGCAAAGAAAGTCATGAAGTCATTACTAGTTAAAGTTAATGGAATACTCAGCTCAATAGAGCTCTGACTCTTTGTCAGCCTGGCTACAGTGCTGAAAAGAAACCTGGGGTTGTTCTTATTTTCTTCAATTAGTGATGAGTAGAAAGATGTCCTAGCTTTACGGAGGGCTTTTTTATAGAGCAACAGACTCTTTTTCCAGGCTAAGTGAAGATCTTCTAAATTAGTGAGACGCCATTTCCTCTCCAAGTTACGGGTTATCTGCTTTAAGCTACGAGTTTGTGAGTTATACCACGGAGTCAGACACTTCTGATTTAAAGCTCTCTTTTTCAGAGGAGCTACAAAGTTGTCCAAAGTTGTCTTCAATGAGGATGTAAAACTATTGACGAGATACTCTATCTCCCTTACAGAGTTTAGGTAGCTACTCTGCACTGTGTTGGTATATGGCATTAGAGAACATAAAGAAGGAATCATATACTTAAACCTAGTTACAGCGCTTTCTGAAAAACTTCTAGTGTAATGAAACTTATTCCCCACTGCTGGGTAGTCCATCAGAGTAAATGTAAATGTTATTAAGAAATGATCAGACAGAAGGGAGTTTTCAGGGAATACTGTTAAGTCTTCTATTTCCATACCATAAGTCAGAACAAGATCTAAGATATGATTAAAGTGGTGGGTGGACTCATTTACTTTTTGAGCAAAGCCAATAGAGTCTAATAATAGATTAAATGCAGTGTTGAGGCTGTCATTCTCAGCATCTGTGTGGATGTTAAAATCGCCCACTATAATTATCTTATCTGAGCTAAGCACTAAGTCAGACAAAAGGTCTGAAAATTCACAGAGAAAATCACAGTAACGACCAGGTGGACAATAGATAATAACAAATAAAACTGGTTTTTGGGACTTCCAATTTGGATGGACAAGACTAAGAGACAAGCTTTCAAATGAATTAAAGCTCTGTCTGGGTTTTTGATTAATTAATAAGCTGGAATGGAAGATTGCTGCTAATCCTCCGCCCCGGCCCGTGCTACGAGCATTCTGACAGTTAGTGTGACTCGGGGGTGTTGACTCATTTAAACTAACATATTCATCCTGCTGTAACCAGGTTTCTGTTAGGCAGAATAAATCAATATGTTGATCAATTATTATATCATTTACCAACAGGGACTTAGAAGAGAGAGACCTAATGTTTAATAGACCACATTTAACTGTTTTAGTCTGTGGTGCAGTTGAAGGTGCTATATTATTTTTTCTTTTTGAATTTTTATGCTTAAATAGATTTTTGCTGGTTATTGGTGGTCTGGGAGCAGGCACCATCTCTACGGGGATGGGGTAATGAGGGGATGGCAGGGGGAGAGAAGCTGCAGAGAGGTGTGTAAGACTACAACTCTGCTTCCTGGTCCCAACCCTGGATAGTCACGGTTTGGAGGATTTAAGAAAATTGGCCAGATTTCTAGAAATGAGAGCTGCTCCATCCAAAGTGGGATAGATGCCGTCTCTCCTAACAAGACTAGGTTTTCCCCAGAAGCTTTGCCAATTATCTATGAAGCCCACCTCATTTTTTGGACACCACTCAGACAGCCAGCAATTCAAGGAGAACATGCGGCTAAACATGTCACTCCCGGTCCGATTGGGGAGGGGCCCAGACAAAACTACAGAGTCCGACATTGTTTTTGCAAAGTTACACACCGATTTAATGTTAATTTTAGTGACCTCCGATTGGCGTAACCGGGTGTCATTACTGCCGACGTGAATTACAATCTTACCAAATTTACGCTTAGCCTTAGCCAGCAGTTTCAAATTTCCTTCAATGTCGCCTGCTCTGGCCCCCGGAAGACAACTGACTATGGTTGCTGGTGTCGCTAACTTGACATTTCGCAAAACAGAGTCGCCAATAACCAGAGTTTGATCCTCGGCGGGTGTGTCGTCGAGTGGGGAAAAACGGTTAGAAATGTGAACGGGTTGGCGGTGTACACAGGGCTTCTGTTTAGGACTACGCTTCCTCCTCACAGTCACCCAGTCGGCCTGCTTTCCCGGCTGCTCGGGATCTGCCAGAGGGAAACTAACGGCGGCTAAGCTACCTTGGTCCGCACCGACTACAGGGGCCTGGCTAGCTGTAGAATTTTCCACGGTGCGGAGCCGAGTCTCCAATTCGCCCAGCCTGGCCTCCAAAGCTACGAATAAGCTACACAGTTGATGAATAAAGAAAATGAGCGAGCGAAAAGGCTGGATGATGTGGTGAGAGTAAATCAGGAAGTAAAAGAGATTAGCAAGGAAGAAGTGAGGGCTGCTATGAAGAGGATGAAGAGTGGAAAGGCAGTTGGTCCAGATGACATTCCAATGGAGGGATGGAAATGTCTAGGAGAGATGGCATTAGAGTTTCTAACCAGACTGTTTAATAAAATCTTGGAAAGTGAGAGGATGCCTGAGGAGTGGAGACAAAGTGTGCTGGTTCCTATTTTCAAGAACAAGGGTGATGTGCAGAGCTGCAGTAACTACAGAGGCATAAAGCTGATCAGCCACAGCATGAAGTTATGGGAAAGAGTAGTAGAAGCTAGGCTTAGAAAACAGGTGAAGATCTGTGAGCAGCAATATGGTTTCATGCCGAGAAAGAGCACTACAGATGCAATGTTTGCTCTGAGAATACTGTTGGAAAAGTACAGAGAAGGACAGAAAGAGTTACATTGTGTGTTTGTGGACTTAGAAAAAGCTTATGATAGGGTGCCAAGAGAAGAGTTGTGGCATTGTATGAGGAAGTCTGGAGTGGCAGAGAAGTATGTTAGGGTAGTGCAGGACATGTACAAGAATAGTGTGACAGCGGTGAGATGCGCAGTCGGAATGACAGACTCATTCAAGTTGGAGGTGGGATTACACCAAGGATCAGCTCTGAGTCCTTTCTTGTTTGCAGTGATGATGGACAGGTTGACAGATGAGATCAGACAGGAGTCCCCATGGACTATGATGTTTGCAGATGACATTGTGATCTGTAGTGAGAGTAGAGAGCAAGCTGAGTCTAGTCTGGAGAAGTGGAGATATGCTTTGGAGAGAAGGGGAATGAAAGTCAGTAGAAGCAAGACTGAGTACATGTGTGTGAATGAGAGGGAGCCCAGTGGAATAGTGCAGTTACAAGGAGTAGAAGTGGTGAAAGTAGATGAGTTTAAATATTTGGGGTCAACTGTTCAAAGTAATGGAGAGTGTGGTAGAGAGGTGAAGAAGAGAGTGCAGGCAGGGTGGAGTGGGTGGAGAAAGGTGGCAGTAGTGATTTGTGACCGAAGATTATCAGCAAGAGTGAAGGGGAAAGTTTACAAAACAGTAGTGAGACCAGCTATGTTGTATGGTTTAGAGACAGTGGCACTAACAAAAAGACAGGAGGCGGAGCTGAAGATGTTGAGATTCTTTTTGGGAGTGACAAGAATGGACAAGATTAGGAATGAACATAGAGGGACAGCTCAGGTGGGAAGATTTGGAGACAAAGTCAGAGAGGCGAGATTGAGATGGTTTGGACATGTGCAGAGGAGGGACCCAGGGTATATAGGGAGAAGGATGCTGAGGATGGAGCCACCAGGCAGGAGGAGAAGAGGGAGACCAAAGAGGAGGTTCATGGATGTGCTGAGAGAGGACATGCAGGTGGTTGGTGTGACAGAGGAAGATACAGAGGACAGGGTGAGATGGAAACGATTGATCTGCTGTGGCGACCCCTAACGGGAACAGCCGAAAGACAAAGAAGAAGACTCTGGTGTTTCTATTTTTTATGAGTGATTTCTGTATGTCTTTTATAGATCAGTCATTGTGGTGTTTTTGTTGGGAAGGTGTCGTGACACGGACCCACAACAGGGGGCGTTAATGAACGGACAATGGATAAGCCAAAAAGTAACAATTTAATGTTGTGAATCGCACAACGAAGTACAGACAATAACAATATTGTGGAATGTCAATTATACACAAGGTGACGTGTGGGCAGGCTCGAAGATAGAAGACGTCTGGCGAGAGAAGAGCCGGATCCCACACAGCTTCCACCACCAACGGATCTGAAGAACACCGGAGCCGCCAAGCCCTGCGCCCCAGGTGGCCACTGTCTTCAGCAGTCAGACCCGGTACTGCTGGCAGAGAACAGAAACAGTATTGATGAGTGTGAGTTCGCACACTCAGTAATCCCACAGTCTGTGTTCTTTTGGGAGGGAGCACCTCCACCTCCAATCACACACTCGTGCAGCTCCTGTCTAATCACTTATCTGGTTGCAGTGTGAAGCGAAGCCATCGCTGATCACTCCAAACACCAATCCCACAGATAAGGCAACACCACAGGAAAATGGCTGCAAAGAAGAAATTACCTGAATGGTAGCTGATTTCTCGGCGGGGAGGTGGAGTTGCAGTCCGGCTTTTATGGAGGATGACGTAGATGAGTGACAGCTGGTGTTGATGATGTGACAGCTGTCACTCCACTAGTTTTGGCGCCCTCTCATGCTTGAAGCCCGCACTCCAAGCAGGGCGCCATCTGGTGGTGGTGGGCCAGCAGTACCTCCTCTTCAGCGGCCCACACAACAACAGTTTCATTTTTTAATCAGTGACTCTGATGTTTCTATTTTTAATGAGTGATTTCTGTATGTCTTTTTTTTAGATCAGTCATTGTAGTGTTTCTTTTTTAAACCTGTGACTCTGGTGTTTCTATTTTCATGAGTGATTTCTGTATGTCTTTTATAGATCAGTCATTGTGGTGTTTCTTTTTTTTTAATCAGTGACTCTGGTGTTTCTATTTTTTATGAGTGATTTCTGCATGTCTTTTATAGATTTGTCATTGTGGTGTTTCTTTTTTTAAATCAGTGACTCTGGTGTTTCTATTTTTTATGAGTGATTTCTGTATGTCTTTTTTTAGATCAGTCATTGTGGTGTTTCTTTTTTAAAATCTGTGACTCTGGTCTTTCTATTTTTTACGAGTGATTTCTGTTTGTCTTTTTTCGAACAGTCATTGTGGTGTTTCTTTTTTTAAATCAGTGACTCTGGTGTTTCTATTTTTTATGAGTGATTTCTGTATGTCTTATAGATCAGTCATTGTGGTGTTTATTTTTTAAATCAGTGACTCTGGTGTTTCTATTTTTTATGAGTGATTTCTGTATGTCTTTTTTTAGATCAGTCATTGTGGTGTTTCTTTTTTAATTCTGTGACTCTGGTGTTTCTATTTTTTATGAGTGATTTCTGTATGCCTTTTACAGATCAGTCGTGGTGTTTTTTTTTTTTTTTTAATCGGTGACTGGTGTTTCTATTTTTTAATGAGTGATTTCTGTATGTCTTTTTTTAGATCAGTCATTGTGGTGTTTCTTTTTTAAATCTGTGACTCTGGTGTTTCTATTTTTTATGAGTGATTTCTTTATGTCAATTTTAGAACAGTTATTGTGGTGTTTCTTTTTTTAAATCAGTGACTCTGGTGTTTCTATTTTTTTATGAGTGATTTCTGTATGTCTTTTATAGATCAGTCATTGTGGTGTTTCTTTTTTTTAAATCAGTGACTCTGGCGTTTCTATTTTTTATGAGTGATTTCTGTATGTCTTTTATAGATCAGTCGTGGTGTTTCTTTTTTAAATCAGTGATTCTGGTGTTTCTATTTTTTTATGAGTGATTTCTGTATGTCTTTTATAGATCAGTCATTGTGGTGTTTCTTTTTTAATTCAGTGACTGGTGTTTCTATTTTTTATGAGTGATTTCTGTATGTCTTTTATAGATCAGTCATTGTGGTGTTTCGTTTTTTAAATCAGTGACTCTGGTGTTTCTATTTTTATGAGTGATTTCTTTACGTCTTTTTTTAGATCAGTCATTGTGGGTTTTTTTTTTAAATCAGTGACTCTGGTGTTTCTTTTTCTTTCTTTCTTTCTTTAATATTTATTTCATTCATTTAAAAGAAAAAACAGAAAAACAGAAACAAAGCACCACAACAATAGAATGAAAAGGAGCAGAAAGAAGAACAGTCTTATGATTTCTGCCCCCTCCAACAACACAATCACCCAATACCCAGCACCATAATCAACACCATTCAACAGACTACATTTCTTTAACTCGTCACATACCACTGACCCATTTCATAATTATGACCATTAATTAATAAATTACATCTCTGACAGGTTACATTCCAAACTCACAACACTCCAAACATTATTAACAGATCACCTTTTTTTTTTTGACTTCCTTGCAGCCCACTGACTTATTTCACAGTTTCATACTTACCTAATACATCTAATTTAATACGTTTTTTTAAATAATTTAAGCGACCTTAATTCTTTAATTTCTTTATTAAGATTGTTACATAATTTTACACCATTTACTGCAATACTATAACTACTTACTCTTTTTTCAAACATATTTTGAATGTTTGTAGGTAAAGTATTTTTATTAACTTCATACATTGTTTGTAATATTTTCAAATAGACTAAATCATAAAATTTAAGTACCCTATACTTAATAAACAATGGATTAGATGGATCTCTAAAACCACTGTTACTAATCACTTTTAAAGCTCTTTTCTGCAAAATAAATAAAGGTTGTATATAGGTTGTATATGTTGATCCCCAGATTTCTACACAATATGTTAAATATGGGACAATCAATGAATTGTACAATGTTAATAAGCCATAACTATTTAATGAATATTTTACTTTATGCAAAACAGCAATGGCTTTCGCTATTTTTCCTTTTATGTAATTTATGTGTGACTTCCATGTAAGATCTTCAGCAATCATGACTCCTAAAATTTTCATTTCTTTTACCCTTTGTATATCCATTCCATCTATTTGTAATGACACATTTTTTTTTCGCTCTATCATTAAACAATATAAAATTTGTCTTATTAATATTTAGTGACAATCTGTTTATATCAAACCAATGTTTAACTTTTTCCAATTCTGTATTCATCACTTGTGTGTGCTACTTCCTGTATATCTGATCCAGAGTAAAACAGCGTTGTATCATCAGCAAATAAAATACTGCCAAGCACATTTGATACATTCACAAAATCATTGATATACAAAATAAACAGTTTGGGTCCAAGTACCGATCCTTGTGGTACTCCATAAATAATGTTACACAATTCTGATTTGGTATTATTTATCTGTACAAACTGTTTTCTATTTTCTAAGTATCTTTTTACCCGCTGATGTGCAATACCTCTTATTCCATATTGTTGTAACTTGTGAAGCAATCTTGAGTGGTCTATAACATCAAAAGCCTTTTTCAGCTCGATAAAAATACTTACAAAATAATCCTTATTATCTATTGTTGTTGATATTTTCTCTATTAGTTCCATAATTGCCATAGCTGTCGAATGTTTTGTTCTAAATCCATACTGAGCATTATTTAAAATATGTTTCTCAATAAATTTATCCAATCTTGTCACAAAAACTTTTTCCATGATTTTAGAAAACTGTGGAAGCAGTGATACTGGCCTATAATTAGAAAAATTATGTTTGTCTCCATTTTTATATAATGGGACTACCTTAGCAATTTTGATTTCATCTGGAAAAATTCCAGTTGACAGAGACAGATTACAAATATAAGTAAATGGTTCAATAACGGTTTCTATTATACTTTTTACAGTCATCATGTCTAAATCTTCATGGTCAGTTGATCTTTTGCTTACACAGTTTTTTTTTTTTTTACAATATTTCTTATTTCATCTTCTTCTACATTATCCAGAAAAATACTACTGACCATATTTACAAGTGTATGTAATTTATCTTCTATTATTGGTTTATTTCCCACCAGACTTGATCCTACATTTGAAAAATAATCATTAAACCCATTTGCAACTTCTTTTATGTCATATATCTCTTTATTTTCCTTAACAAAGTAATTTGAAATAGTTGCTTTCGCTCCATCACTATCAATCACACTTTTTATAATTCCCCATGTTGCCCTCATATTATCTTTACTCATATTTAATTGTTCACTGTAATAATCTTTTTTTTTTGTTTCCTAATTATTGTTAATTATTTATTTTTATATTTTTTGTATTTATGTTCTGATTCCTTTGTTTGCAATTTAAAAAAGCACCTATATAAATAGTTTTTCTTTGCACAAGCATTTTTTATTCCCTTTGTCAGCCATGGTTTATTTACTCTTTTCTTACTAATTTCTATTTACAATTTTTGTCATATGATTTCATCAATATTTTCATAAATGAGTTATATGCTACATTAACATCACTGACATAAACTTCTTCCCAATTTTGATTTTTAAGGTCATATTTTAATGCCTCTAAGGCTTTTACTGACTTATCTCTTTTAAAGTTTATAACAGTTTTTTTTGTTGTACCTATTTTATATTTAAATATTGAAAAAATTGGTAAATGATCGCTAATATCTGTCATGAAGATCCCATTCTTAATAATTTCATCTGTTCTGTTTGTAAATATATTGTCGATTACCGTTGCACTTTGCGATGTAATTCTGGTTGGTTTTGTTATCAAGGGGACTAACCCCAAACTATACATTGAGTTCACAAAAATCACTAAATCTTTGGCAACTGGAGCGTTCTATGTTAATGTTAAAGTCCCCACACATAAAAAGCGTTTTGTTTTGAATTTGATGGAATAATTCTATTATTTTATCTGTAAATTTCACAACACAAGAATCTGGTGCTCTGTATACACAACTGATTAGAATATTCTTAGATGTTTCATGTACAAGTTCCACTGTTACAATTTCTATGACATCATTCATAATTGTCATTTCTTCAACAATTGTACACATCAGATCTGTTTTTATATACAGAGCAATACCACCACCTTTTTTATATCTTCTGTTAACAAAATACAGCTCATATCCCTCCATTTGAACTTCATCCATGAGATCATCTTTAAGCCAAGATTCAGTGATTGCAACAATACTAAATCTATTTTTAAACTGATTTAAGTAATCTTTTATTTGTGACATTTTACAATACAAGCTTCGGCTGTTTATATGTATGAGTGACAGGGTATCTTCTGCAATTTTTTCACTATTCAGCTGTTCTACCGTATAATACAACCAATCGTTTTTAAATCAAATATACTTTCATCAATATTAGTGTCTATGTCATATATTTTATCATCTGTTTCCATGTTTGATCAGATTTTTTTTTTTGTTGGTCCAATTACCAACAGACGTCATATTTGATTGTCTATTCAGGTCTGTATTTCGTAAGGTCCTCCATGTTTTTGATTTGTATACCGTTTGTTCCTTCTTTTACTCTAATCCACACCCTACAATTCGAGACCCATGTAGCAACAATGTGTTTCTGTTTTTTTAGTAGTCTTGCTTCCCTAGCAATATCTGCATTTTTTTTTGTTAGATGCTCATTTATGTAGACACTCGTTCCTTTCAAATTCTTTGCCTGTCTTAATAACTCATTTTTATATTTCCTGCTTGTACATCATATAACAATGTTAGACAGTTTATTTTTTCTGTCTTTAGTTGGAATAGTATAACAGTCTGATATCGTGTCTTGATGGATGACAACACCTTTTTGATATAAAAAGTTTGTAACTTGTTCCAATGATTGTCGTTCTTCAGGTGGTGCATCCTCCCCACTGGCTCTACCAGAATCCACCACCCTTGCATATGTCTGATGCCTTGTTTCTAATCCAGATATTATAACATCATCTTTTCTAGTGAATTGTTCAAGTTCATCTACACGTTGCTCAAGTTTCTTAATGATCTTGTCCTTCTCTTTAACCAGATTTTGGAGTTCTTTAATCTCCACCATCAGCTTATCTAAATTAGACTTGTCTTTTGATATACGGTTTAATGAGGTCTTTATCTCCTCTATATCTTCCTCGAGTTTATCTGTTTTCCTGGGTGGTGCCATGCCGACTATCGTGGCTCAGTATGGCCACTATTGATTACAAAAACAATTCTCACCCGTAGCCTCCACCACCACAGGTCTGGTCGCCGCACACCGACCCTCCCCACTGCTAACCTCGTTCACAGCCACCCTCAGCCACGGTCGTAGCTACCGCTAGCCACGGATGTAGCCGTAGGCAACCTCAGATGTAATCGTCTCCAGCCTCAGATGTCGCCGCCAGCCCCAGATGTAGCCGACGCTAGCCACGGACATAGCCGCCGCTAGCCTTGGATGTAGCCGACGCCGCGGGCCTGGATAAACCGCCTCCACTGATGCCGCAGGCCTGGATAAACTACCTCCACCGATGCCGCGGGCCTGGATGAACCACCTCCGCTGGTACCGCGGGCCTGAATGTAGCCGCGGATGTAGCCGCCATTAGCCTCGGATGTAGCCGACGCTGGCGGCCTGGATGAACCGCCTCCGCCGATGCCGCGGGCCTGGTGAACCGCCTCCGCCGATGCCGTGGGCCTGGATGAACCGCCTCCGCTGATGCCGCGGGCCTGGTGAACCGCCTCCGCCGATGCCGTGGGCCTGGATGAACCGCCTCCGCCGATGCCGCAGGCCTGGATGAACCGCCTCCGCCGATGCCGCGGGCCTGGATGAACTGTCTCTGGGCTGTCTATCGCTGTTGGACTGTCCAGCACAGCGCAGCGCGGCTCGCTGCTGCTCATGCTGCTGCTTTGCTTTGCAATGGAGCCGTTGCGGCTTCGTTCCTGGCAATAGTATGCACTATTCCTTAGTCTTGCTGTCATCTCCTGGTGCTGCTCTCCACTGAGTATTTACAAGTCGAGTGCAAAAATTAGTTTAGTAGATTGTAAATTAGTGACTCTGGTGTTTCTATATTTTTTTTTTTTTTTTGGAATTTGTGACGGTGACGCACAGCAGTGCCTCTTGGGCCACGTGTGTGCCACTGACAGTGGGAGAGAGTCCACACGCGGGCGCGGGGAGAGCAGGGATTGTGTGTGTCACACGAGAAGCAGGAGGAGTTTTAGTCCGTGTCACGAAAACCAAACCTCTCGGACTAAAAACTACCACACTCGCCTTTCAGATCGAGCGAAACATACGCACTGGCACGTTTTCGCTTCTGCGGTTCGCTTGTGCCTTCAACACCTTCTGGGAGTTCGCGTGTTTGTTGACGTCGACCGACGAGGCGGTAATGTTGAGCTCGGTGGAGTTTGGATGCCCATTTCGCAGCTGGTAAAACTGATTTTTTGCAGAGCGAGCGATGAGTGCATGGCACAGGAGGAACGCAGCGCGCGGATTCTGTCTGTGTTTGTCCTAAAGTGAAGGATGCAGGTGAAGAAGAAGCACCGGGACAGGGAGAGGAGCGCCAGAGACATCCCCGACAGAGATGGCCTCCGCGCAAAGTCCTCATGCTTCTCAAATATCAAGATATTCTTGATTTCAGAATGCGCCCTCATATTGGCACAGGGCACGGTAGGCGCGTACCTGCCGAGTGTCCTGACAACGCTGGAGCGACGGTTCAACCTGCAAAGTGCCAACGTCGGTGTGATAGCCAGCAGCTTTGAGATTGGTAACCTGGCGCTCATCCTGTTTGTCAGCTACTTCGGGGCCAAAGCACATCGGCCCCGACTGATCAGCTGCGGAGGTATTGTTATGGTTCTCGGCGCCCTTCTCTCAGCTCTGCCGGAGTTCCTGACCAATCAGTATGAGATAGGGATTCTTTTTTTAAATCAGTGAGTCTGGTGTTTCTATTTTTTATGAGTGATTTCTTTTTTCCCATGTCTGCATATATAGTGATGGTAAATGCCACACTGGCAGAACCATTTATGAACATTAATACGCATATATGCAATTTATTCTTGCAAGACAGAAGGTATGTAGTGCGTGAGTGAATGTGGTGTGTGTGTGACCTCCATCCGCCCTTCCTGATCAGCCTACAACATCCTACTCAAAGCCAACCGACAACTTCTATCAGTAAGGGCCGACCACCAAAACAACATGAAGACAGACAAGAACAAGAGAGACAAGTGGTGAAGACAATAACTGTGATGTGAGGCACCGAGGAGACGGGGCCCCAACCATACAACATACCAGGAAAAACAACCACACATGAACAAACAGTGACAGTAACAGTCTGTTGTCTAATTAGTGAGCATCCATACCCTAATCTAGGACACCAGAGTGTTAATCCGCTTAAGAGCACCCAAAAAAAACGAATTGTGGTGACGGCTACAAACACGCAACCATCCACACACAGAGAGCCAGATCACAGCTAAATATCAGATCACTATTGTGCCTGGTGTGTTGAGCCAAGACTAAAGTACAGAACCTTACCATATGACATGGACCACTCCGGCACGTCAGAAGCCATATGGCTGGCCGTGAGCGACGACGCCGACGGGCCCAGGACGCGGGGCCCCAGGAGAAAAAGGCAGTGGAAGGGCACATGGGGCAGGAAGGGCAGCCCCCAGAGCCACCGGGGCAGACAACGAACCAACAGGGAAGCGGCCCGACGGCGATGATTTCTGTATGTCTTTTTTAGATCAGTCATCGTGTTTCTTTCTTTTTTTCCAGTCAGTGATTCTTTATGTGTATAATGTGCAGACATTCGTCGTGTCGTTCGTAGCTGTTTGCAGGTGTGGATCAGTGAATCTTTAGAAAGTGGACTGAGGAGGACTGTGGTGAAGTTGTACTTGGCAGAAGTTCAACCTGCTTACCTTGGCTGTCCAGGACACTCTGAACCACCTCCTCCAAGCCAACCATGTAAATGAATTCGCTGTTTGCTGCTGAGGGCAGGAAATGCAGGAGAGGAGCTGGCGGTTTGGGAGGTGGGATTTCCAGCAGGGTTTTCTCCAGCTGCTTCCTCAGGGCAAGTTTGGCTGCCGCCTGGCTGCTGGCCTGGTCAGCTATGGAGCTCACTGCACCGCTGGCTGTGCTGGACATGGAGGACGGGCTGACCGCTGAGGCTCCGCCCAGGCTACCGGCGACGCCGCCGGCCCCGGCGGCAGCTGCTTGTATATGGGCCAGATTCATGTACATGGCATTAGACCCCGAGCGCTGAGGAGCTGCAATCTGTTGGCTGGTGGCCTGTGTGGAGAACAAAATCAGCTTCAGCTCAGTGGGTCATGTGACAGAAAATGATTTTCCACCACATTCACAAGGTAACAGATATTAACACCACATCTGGTTAACTAGTAACTAGCAGCTTAGGGTTAGTTAGTTCAAGACTTCCAGCACCTTGACTGGATAAACACACCTGCTGTCTGAGGTGTTGTGGTCAGAGGACCACTCTGGCACACGGGAGACTTGAGCCTGGAGTTGATCTGTCTGTAGAACTGGTGATATAACACAGAGACGTTTCTCCAGCCACAGAAGCCCAAACTTATTCAGGGTTGTCTGGATATCTTGGTGGCTTCCCTCACCAACACCCAGTGTTTGAGAACGGCCTATTCTTGGCATATTTACTGATTGTATTTCTGAATGAAAAAATGTTCATGTGTTCATCCTCTGACTGGTCCTTAGAAAGCTGCTGGTTTCTTTTTGATCTGTTTCATAACAAAGCCCCCCGTGACCCTTAACTGGAGTAAGCGAGTATAGAAAAATGGATGGATGGATGAAGATTTGCTTGCACCTGATGCAGTCAGCTAGAAGTGAAGCAGGTTGGATGATGATTAGTACGTGGCTGGGATGTTGCCAAGGAAGACCAGGAGCTGTGTTTGCATGATTAGAGTGGCACTGATTGGATGGTACTGTTTGATTTAACAGGGCGGCATCATTCGATTTAGCAAGACGGTATGGTTAGATTTACCAGGACAGTATTGTAAGATTTAGCAGGGCGGTATAAACAGATTTAAGAGGACAGTATCATAAGATTTAGCAGGGCAGTATAAATAGATTTACCAGGACAGTATCGTAAGATTTAGAAAGGCAGTATAAATAGACTTACCAGGACAGTATCGTAAGATTTAGCAGGGCGGCATCAATAGATTTAAGAGGACAGTATCGTAAGATTTAGCAGGGCGGTATGAATAGATTTACCAGGACAGTATCGTAAGATTTAGCAGGGCGGCATCAATAAATTTACCAGGACAGTATCGTAAGATTTAGCAGGGCGGTATAAATTGATTTACCAGGACAGTATCGTAAGATTTAGCAGGGCGGTATAAATAGACTTACCAGGACAGTATCGTAAGATTTAGCAGGGCGGTATAAATAGATTTACCAGGACAGTATCGTAAGATTTAGCAGGGCGGTATAAATAGACTTACCAGGACAGTATCGTAAGATATAGCAGGGCGGTATAAATAGATTTACCAGGACAGTATCGTAAGATTTAGCAGGGCGGTATAAATAGATTTACCAGGACAGTATCATAAGATTTAGCAGGGCAGTATAAATAGATTTACCAGGACAGTATCATAAGATTTAGCAGGGCAGTATAAATAGATTTACCAGGACAGTATCGTAAGATTTAGCAGTGCGGTATAAATAGAATTAAGAGGACAGTATCATAAGATTTAGCAGGGTGGCATGAATAGATTTAAGAGGACAGTATCGTAAGATTTAGCAGGGCGGTATAAATAGATTAACCAGGACAGAATCGTAAGATTTAGCAGGGTGGCATAAATAGATTTAAGAGGACAGTATCGTAAGATTTAGCAGGGCAGTATAAATAGATTTACCTGGACAGTATCGTAAGATTTAGCAGGGCGGTATGAATAGATTTAAGAGGACAGTATCGTAAGATTTAGCAGGGCGGTATAAATAGATTTACCAGGACAGTATTGTAAGATTTAGCAGGGCGGCATGAATAGATTTACCTGGACAGTATCGTAAGATTTAGCAGGGCGGTATAAATAGATTTAAGAGGACAGTATCGTAAGATTTAGCAAGGTGGCATAAATAGATTTACCAGGACAGTATCATAAGATTTAGCAGGGCAGCATAAATAGATTTACCAGGACAGTATCATAAGATTTAGCAGGGCAGTATAAATAGATTTACCAGGACAGTATCGTAACATGTAGCAGGGTGGTATGAATAGAATTAAGAGGACAGTATCGTAAGATTTAGCAGGGCGGTATAAACAGATTTACCAGGACAATATCGTAAGATTTAGCAGGGCGTTATAAATAGATTTACCAGGACAGTATCGTAAGATTTAGCAGGGCGGTATAAATAGATTTAAGAGGACAGTATCGTAAGATTTAGCAGGGCGGTATAAATAGATTTAAGAGGACAGTATCGTAAGATTTAGCAGGGCGGTATAAATAGATTTACCAGGACAGTATCGTAACATTTAGCACGGCGGTATAAATAGACTTACCAGGACAGTATCGTAAGATTTAGCAGGGCGGCATAAATAGATTTACCAGGACAGTATCATAAGATTTAGCAGGGCAGTATAAATAGATTTACCAGGACAGTATCGTAAGATTTAGCAGTGCGGCATGAATAGATTTACCAGGACAGTATCATAAGATTTAGCAGGGCAGTATAAATAGATTTACCAGGACAGTATCATAAGATTTAGCAAGGCAGTATAAATAGATTTACCAGGACAGTATCGTAAGATTTAGCAGGGCGGCATAAATAGAATTAAGAGGACAGTATCGTAAGATTTAGCAGGGCGGCATGAATAGATTTAAGAGGACAGTATCGTAAGATTTAGCAGGGCAGTATGAATAGACTTACCAGGACAGTATCGTAAGATTTAGCAGGGCGGTATAAACAGATTTACCAGGACAGTATCGTAAGATTTAGCAGGGCAGCATGAATAGACTTACCAGGACAGTATCATGATTTAGCAGGGCGGCATAAATAGATTTACCAGGACAGTATAGTAAGATTTAGCAGGGCGGCATGAATAGATTTACCAGGACAGTATCGTAAGATTTAGCAGGGCGGTATAAATAGATTTACCAGGACAGTATCGTAAGATTTAGCAGGGAGGTATAAATAGATTTACCAGGACAGTATCGTGAGATTCAGCAGGGCGGTATAAATTGATTTACCAGGACAGTATCATAAGATTTAACAGGGCAGTATAAATAGATTTAAGAGGACAGTATCGTAAGATTTAGCAGGGCGGCATGAATTGATTTGCAAGGACAGTATCGTAAGATTTAGCAGGGCGGCATGAATAGATTTACCTGGACAGTATCGTAAGATTTAGCAGGGCGGCATGAATAGATTTACCTGGACAGTATCGTAAGATTTAGCAGGGCGGTATAAATAGATTTAAGAGGACAGTATCGTAAGATTTAGCAGGGCGGTATAAATAGATTTACCTGGACAGTATTGTAAGATTTAGCAGGGCGGTATAAATAGATTTACCAGGACAGTATCATAAGATTTAGCAGGGCAGTATAAATAGATTTACCAGGACAGTATCATAAGATTTAGCAAGGCAGTATAAATAGATTTACCAGGACAGTATCGTAAGATTTAGCAGGGCGGCATAAATAGAATTAAGAGGACAGTATCGTAAGATTTAGCAGGGCGGCATGAATAGATTTAGAGGACAGTATCGTAAGATTTAGCAGGGCAGTATGAATAGACTTACCAGGACAGTATCGTAAGATTTAGCAGGGCGGTATAAACAGATTTACCAGGACAGTATCGTAAGATTTAGCAGGGCAGCATGAATAGACTTACCAGGACAGTATCATGATTTAGCAGGGCGGCATAAATAGATTTACCAGGACAGTATCGTAAGATTTAGCAGGGCGGCATGAATAGATTTACCAGGACAGTATCGTAAGATTTAGCAGGGCGGTATAAATAGATTTACCAGGACAGTATCGTAAGATTTAGCAGGGAGGTATAAATAGATTTACCAGGACAGTATCGTGAGATTCAGCAGGGCGGTATAAATTGATTTACCAGGACAGTATCATAAGATTTAACAGGGCAGTATAAATAGATTTAAGAGGACAGTATCGTAAGATTTAGCAGGGCGGCATGAATTGATTTGCAAGGACAGTATCGTAAGATTTAGCAGGGCGGCATGAATAGATTTACCTGGACAGTATCGTAAGATTTAGCAGGGCGGTATAAATAGATTTAAGAGGACAGTATCGTAAGATTTAGCAGGGAGGTATAAATAGATTTACCTGGACAGTATTGTAAGATTTAGCAGGGCGGTATACATAGATTTACCTGGACAGTATCGTAAGATTTAGCAGGGCGGTATGAATAGATTTAAGAGGACAGTATCGTAAGATTTAGCAGGGCGGTATAATAGATTTACCTAGGACAGTATCGTAAGATTTAGCAGGGCGGTATAAATAGATTTAAGAGGACAGTATCGTAAGATTTAGCAGGGCGGTATAAATAGATTTACCAGGACAGTATCGTAAGATTTAGCAGGGCGGAATAAATAGATTTACCTGGACAGTATCATAAGATTTAGCAGGGCGGTATAAATAGATTTACCTAGGACAGTATCGTAAGATTTAGCAAGGGCGGTATAAATAGATTTAAGAGGACAGTATCGTAAGATTTAGCAGGGCGGTATAAATAGATTTACCTGGACAGTATCGTAAGATTTAGCAGGGCGGTATAAATAGATTTAAGAGGACAGTATCGTAAGATTTAGCAGGGCGGTATAAATAGATTTACCAGGACAGTATTGTAAGATTTAGCAGGGCGGTATAAATAGATTTACCTGGACAGTATCATAAGATTTAGCAGGGCGGTATAAATAGATTTAAGAGGACAGTATCGTAAGATTTAGCAGGGCGGTATAAATAGATTTACCAGGACAGTATCGTAAGATTTAGCAGGGCGGCATGAATAGATTTACCTGGACAGTATCGTAAGATTTAGCAGGGCGGTATAAATAGATTTACCAGGACAGTATTGTAAGATTTAGCAGGGCGGAATAAATAGATTTACCTGGACAGTATCATAAGATTTAGCAGGGCGGTATAAATAGATTTACCTGGACAGTATCATAAGATTTAGCAGGGCGGAATAAATAGATTTACCTGGACAGTATCATAAGATTTAGCAGGGTGGTATAAATAGATTTACCTGGACAGTATCGTAAGATTCAGCAGGGCGGTATAAATAGATTTAAGAGGACAGTATCGTAAGATTTAGCAGGGCGGTATAAATAGATTTACCAGGACAGTATTGTAAGATTTAGCAGGGCGGTATAAATAGATTTACCTGGACAGTATCATAAGATTTAGCAGGGCGGTATAAATAGATTTAAGAGGACAGTATCGTAAGATTTAGCAGGGCGGTATAAATAGATTTAAGAGGACAGTATCGTAAGATTTAGCAGGGCGGTATAAAAGATTTAAGAGGACAGTATCGTAAGATTTAGCAGGGCAGTATAAATAGATTTAAGAGAACAGTATCGTAAGATTTAGCAGAGCGGTATAAATAGATTTACCAGGACAATATCGTAAGATTTAGCAGGGCGTTATAAATAGATTTACCAGGACAGTATCGTAAGATTTAGCAGGGCGGTATAAATAGATTTACCAGGACAGTATCGTAAGATTTAGCAGGGTGGCATAAATAGATTAAGAGTACAGTATCGTAACATTTAGCACGGCGGTATAAATAGACTTACCAGGACAGTATCGTAAGATTTAGCAGGGCAGTATAAATAGACTTACCAGGACAGTATTGTAAGATTTAGCAGGGCGGCATAAATAGATTTACCAGGACAGTATCGTAAGATTTAGTAGGGCAGTATAAATAGATTTAAGAGGACAGTATCGTAAGATTTAGCAGGGCGGCATGAATAGATTTAAGAGGACAGTATCATAAGATTTAGCAGGGCAGTATAAATAGATTTACCAGGACAGTATCATAAGATTTAGCAGGGCAGTATAAATAGATTTACCAGGACAGTATCGTAAGATTTAGCAGTGCGGCATGAATAGAATTAAGAGGACAGTATCGTAAGATTTAGCAGGGTGGCATAAATAGATTTAAGAGGACAGTATCGTAAGATTTAGCAGGGCTGTATGAATAGACTTACCAGGACAGTATCGTAAGATTTAGCAAGGTGGCATAAATAGATTTACCAGGACAGTATCATAAGATTTAGCAGGGCAGTATAAATAGATTTACCAGGACAGTATCGTAAGATTTAGCAGGGCGGCATAAATAGAATTA
>NW_022986587.1:0-25914 GCF_902500255.1 Thalassophryne amazonica
GAGAGAGAGAGAGAACTGCAGAACTGATCTGGATGTTCTTCTTGATTTCCAGAATAATGATATTTTCTTTGGAGCTGTTACACGTAGAGTCGTACTGTGGACAGAACAGTGACCGGATCAAAGGACATGAGATTAAAGTCTCTGGAATGAATGAATTTAATGTTATTTTGACAGCCATCATGAGGTTGATCATTTGTTAATTTGGTATTTAATGAAATCAAACTAAGGTAATGTTTTTAATGATTATTTCATGCTGGACTATGAGAGCTGACATGCGTAGGAGTTGCTGATCAGACTTTTCGTGTCTCTTGGTTGGAAAACGTCACAGCCGTTTTAATCTCTTGTGAAGTGTTTACTGTTTTGGACATAAAGCGTCGTGATGATCCATCCTGTCGACTTCTTAAATCATCTGTTGACTTAAAGCTTGAATTGCAGAATGGTGCAGAGACGTGATATCAGCATGTGACATGATTTCACAGAGCGTGTATGAATCGTGGGAACAGATTAGCGCCACATGATGAAATTGAACATAGGCGTGTGGAACGCTTTTGTATAAATGAAATCTGTTCTGTTTTGGAGCCAAGTTCGCAGCATGAAGTCTTTCTCCAACAGGATTTAGTCTGTTTGTGTGTGCTGATTTCCATATCTTCACTGGTATTTGTTGTTTTGTAACTTTTATTCAATAAGCAGAAGTATCCTCTGAGCAGCCTGCTGCTCTGTACATTTCACCTTGAGAGTAATTCAATTTTTGGTGGCTTCCCTCACTTGTCTCCTTGTCAGTTGGTTTTTGAGAACTGCCTGGTCGAGACAGATTTCCTGCACAGTACCTTACTCAGGGCTCCAGACTGACTTCTTTCAGGAGGAGCTCTGTTAATCCCCCACCCCCCCACCCCCCACCCCCCCCCCCCCCCACCCCCGCTGACAATTTTAGGAGCAGTGTAAATATTCAGAGCTGTGAGAGACAGACAATCTGCTTGAGAACATGGTTGAGTTATTTACAACCGTAAATCTGGAAAACAACATGGATATTCACATTTGTTCTTCTGTCCAGTTTAATTAACGGACAGCTGCTCTGTCGCTATACATAGCTTAAGGGCCAACCCATAAGCAGTGGTGGGCACAGTTCCGAAGATCCGATAGCCGATAATTATCAAAGATAATGTTTTCATTATCAGATTATCTTTTCAGATAACTTTGAAAACAATTATCTGACTAATTATCTTCTGATAAATTTTTGTCTGATAATTTTTAGGCCGTGAACATGATAAATAAAGCTGAACAGATACAAACTCATAAAATTTAAAATCAGTTGAGCACCTACCTGTTAAATATTTTGTAGCAGATGTGTAGTTCTACCCTGCAAACAGAGACAAGCTGCTTCTAGAAGAAACTGCTCTATCCTCTGCAGGCAAAGGAGAACTCATCACCAAAAAAACCTCATTTCTTTTAATCCCATACTGATACGCGGGCAATATCACCCAAGTCATCCAGAGGCATACATTTTTAACTTATGATTCAAATTTTAACCAAACTAATTTCGGACAAGTTATTTAAATTAACGTCACATATGAAGTTTTATAAAGTGAAAATATCAGATTTATGTTTTAGTTTTAAGATAAGAAAAGATAAGATAAGACTTTATTGATCTCACAGTGGAGAAATTCACGTTATGTCAGCTCTTAAAAAAAAAAAAACACAAGATGGGTGCGAGTAGAGGAAAATGTGCATCAAACAGCATGTGCAAGGAAAAGCAATAATAATAATACTTGTAACAATACAATAAAATAAGAAAATGAGGTAGAAATAGAATATATATATATATATATATATAAGTACATATGCATATATAAACATGATTGGAATTGGGGAAAAAAAATAGGAGCATCATATTTACAGTATGTGAAGTGGAATTTAGATGTGATAACGTGACACTAGTGCTGGGATTTGTAAACAAGTTGTTATTACATGTGATTTGTGGACATATTATTGCATGTGGTTATTTCACAGTGTTATTGTACAGTCTGACAGCAGCAGGGAGGAACAACCTGCGGTATGGTTCCTTCTTGCACTGAGGGTGCCTCAGTCTGTCACTGAAGAAGCTGCTCAGCTCCACTACAGTCCGGTGCAGAGGGTCGGCTGCATGGTGGATTTGAACATGGCTAACACCCTCCTCTGAGCCATCTCCTCCAGAGAGTCCAGAGGACAGCCCAGGACAGAGCTGGACTTCCCGACCAGCTTGCTCAGTCTCTTTCTCTCCCGCTTTGTGCTGCCTGGGGCCTAACAGATGACAGCATAGAGGAGAGCAGAGGCTACAACAGAGTCATAGAAGGTCTTAAGCAGAGGTCTGCTCAGTCCAAAGGATCTCAGTCTCCTCAGGAGGTGGAGGTGACTCTGGCCCTTCTTGTACAGGGCGTCAGTGTTGTGAGTCCAGTCCAGTTTGTTGTTGAGGTGAACACCCAGGTATTTGAAACTGTCCACGGTCTCTATGTCCTCCCCCTGGATGTTCACTGGTGGGTGAGGTGGTGGTTTCTTCCTGAAGTCGATCACCATCTCCTTCGTCTTACTGGTGACTTACTGACACTAGTGGTTGCGCTCACACCAGTCCACAAAGTCTGTGATGACCAACCGGTACTCCAGCTCGTTCCCCTCAGACACACGACTCACAATGGCGGAGTCATCAGAGAACTTCTGGAAATGGCAGCTGTCCGTGTTGTAGGTGAAGTCCTAAGTGTAAAGGGTGAAGAGGAAAGGCGAGAAGACAGTGCCCTGGGGGCCCGTGCTGCACCTTACCACCTCAGACTGACAGCCACGCATCCTCACGTACTGCGGGCGGTCAGTGAGGTAGTCGATGGTCCAGGCGGCGAGATGTCCATCCACACCTGCATCCTTCAGCTTCCCCCGCAGCAGCGCCGGTCTGATGGTGTTGAAAGCGCTGGAGAAATCAAAGAACATGACTCTCACAGCGCTCCCGCTGGTCTCCAGGTGGGTGAGCACTCGCTGCAGCAGGTAGATGAGAGCGTCATCCACCCCAATGTTGGGCCTGTAGGCGAACTGCAGTGGGTCCAGGATGTCACTCACCACAGTGCGGAGGTGAGACAGGACAAGCCGCTCCATGATCTTCATGAGGTGGGAGGTCAGGGCAACTGGTCTGTAGGGTGCTGGTTCCTTTGCGTGCCATGTTTTGGGAACCTGGACCACACAGGAGGTCTTCCAGAGGGTGGGGACCACCCTCAGGCTGAGGCTCTTGTTGAAGATGATTAAAGTAATGCGCTACTTTTTAAGGTTTTAGTGTGGACATGCTGTGTCCAGGTGCATTATGGGTATAGGGTAATCTCAGTACGTTCACGACATGAGAAATGCATTTGAGACACTCAGATCAGGCTCCACGGACAACAGCATTAAACTCTAGTGCATTTTCAGTTATCTGATTATCTATTATCGAAGTTAATTTTTTGGTTATCTGTGCCCACCACTGATCTCCAGGTGTCAAAGGGAGAGCCTCCAAACCAACACAGGATGGCTTGGTGTCATAAACCCCCACCCTTTTCAGGATTTAAAATTCTCTAAAGTGCATTCCTCACAAGAGTGTGAATCCCTTATCAAGATCCCAAACTAGATGTTGCCAGCTCCTCTCTCATAAAAAAAACAGACCACAGAAAGAAATATCTTCCCCCCAAAAGTCCTAGAAATATGTCTTTACAACAAGATTCCAGTAAGTACATCTCACTGAAGAATTGCCATCAACTTGTTGATCACAGTCCAGTTTTTCTGGTCAAAATCGACCCCAAATTGGCAGAGTTTTTATTTTGTGATGAAATCCAAAACCCAGTCCCCTCCAGTCCATGGAACAAGCGTGACCCCTGTTGGACAAATTGGGGAAGGACATGTAACAATTATGTACAGTGTTATAAAGTTGTAACCACATTTCAAAAGTGCATTTTATTGTTGTAACAGAAAAAAAGAATAGAAAAAGAAACAGCATGTGACCATTTAACCTTACACGTGAGATTTATATATATCTGGTATTTTGTGCTCTGATTATAGATTGTAGGAAGTTTATTAAGTGTGTTTTTCATATAATTGTGTTGTGTGGTATCTCCATGGAAAACATTGTTTACTAGAGTTTTGCAATACAGGACTTGCTTGGTTTGTAAGCGGGAATTTAAGAATAACAGACGCTGATTTATTAGAAAACTTGACGAATGAATGAACAAGAAAACTACAGTACCCAGAAATCTTGGGTGTGGAGGTTTTAACCCTTTAAAAGCAGGTGCCCCCAGGGAATTGCTCCCTTGCCGCTTGCTCTTCCACTCTTCCTCTTCACTCTTCCTCTTACGCTCTCTTTTCTTGGGTCTCGAGATGTGGCCTCGCCGTCCAAAAATTTTACGGCCCTTTTGTCTGCAACCACGTGTTGTGTTAAACTTATTTCTTGTTTGTGCGCGCCAACAAGAAATCACTTTTTTTCTTTTTTCTACAAATAACTTTTCAACTTTTAGAAAGTTAAACGATTTTTCATATTACAACCTTTTTCTTCTTAAACTCCAAATTCATCTCTCAGACATTTTTCCTATTTTTGTATCAAGTTTTGTGATTTGACCCAGTTTCGATAATGAAAGACGAATTTTTGTTTTGGCGAATAGAAAAGTAAAGACACTCAAGCCTTTATTCTGATGATCCCTGCCTACAAGCGCTACAGAGATAAAAACATCCAGGTCAGCTGAGATGTCAACAGCGATTTGAACCACTGCCGCAAGTCGCAGCCTAACAACGGAAAGCGTCCCTGGTAACCAACGAAACCGGGCAGGGTGACCGGCAGAGTCTCTTTGTCAAGGTCCCTGAAGCAGCTGTGTGACGGACAGATCATCGACTGAAAAGAGACGATTTCCAGCACATGACCTACGGAGACCAATCTGCACAGCGTCCAAGTAAGACCGGGCTACAGTGTCAGATAAAAACAGAGTGGCTTTTATTTAAATTATATTCACCTTCATTAACAGTATCTCCCGTTAATAAATACTAAAGTTGATTCCCTGCTGATTAGGATGAAATTCATTCTTAAACTCCTGCAACTAAACCAAATTATCTGAACATCATGCAATAATTGCTCAGTGAAATTCATCATCCTTGGAGTGCTTACTGTGATATGTCCTGTTATTTAACTCCTGCCTGAGTTATATAAATATCTTAAACATGTGAACTCATCTGTGATTTTGTATGGTTTTACAGAGGGGGTCAGACTTGAAGATTAGAGACTGATTTTAATGTTTCCTATTGACTGACCCTAAAATCAGTGATATTATAACCTTGTTATAATATCATTCAGTCATAGGTGGTGCCCCCAGTATTTGAGGTAAAATTATCCACAATTGATCATTTCAAAATATCCTAAAACACATATTGTATTCTTACTCCTGCTACAAAGATGAGCATGAGTGTCTGCATGTGTACAGTGTCACAGTGACTCTGGTTCATAAAGGAGAACCAGGTGCACACATGACTTCATCAATCTCATTTATTGATACACATGTGTGCACACACGTGGCTTTCTGTACAGAGAATTTTATACATGAGGAGCCTGTTAACATCATGTATATCAGCCCACTGAAAGTTGGATAGTTTGACCCATGATCACCCTGATAACGTTATATTATTGATTTAGATGTTTGTCTTCCTTTGCGAAACCACTTTCCTTGTGTGTGTGTCTGCGTATGTCTGCCTGTGTATGTGCGCGTATGTCTGCCTGTGTGTGTGTGTGTGTGTGTGTGTGTGTGTGTGTGTGTGTGTGTGTGTGTGTGTGTGTGTGTGTGTGTGTGTGTGTGTGTGTGTGTGTGTGTGTGCGCGCGCCTCAGGATGTGCCTGGGGACTGAGCGCTCTCACACAAACATCTGTTTTCTTATTTTTAAAAGCCTTAACAAACACCAGTAACGCACATTAACACAATATTTCATACACTCGACGCTTTGCCTGATTCTCTGCCTTGAACGTCACACAAATCACTTGTTCCACTGTCATTCTTTACCTGGAGGAAACGCTGGCATTCTCCAGTGTGCACATTATCTGTAGAATTATATTCTGTTCATCTCGGCTTCACTTGGCAAACAGAGGAGTGGAGCTCGTTTCTACTGGAACTATGGTCAATTCCTCAGAAGAGATTATCTGTTTTTAGGAAATGCAATGAGTGCACGCACGCACGCCTACAGTCAGGAAGGAGATGTTTTCTTGCACTGTGTGGAAGAGACTTGCTGCAAAACGAGATATAAACCATTTGAAAGAAAGTGAAGCTTTCAGTTAAAGACAGACTGATGGCACCGAATTCAAACAAGGCAGGAATGTTACGAGGAACACCTTAATCCACGCTTGTCAGGAGGGATTTTTGAGGTAATTCCCTCCTAAATTTAAGGTATAGTGTTTAAAAAAAAGAAGCTGTTTTAATTTGAGACGATGCTTCCAGAAGTTTTGACAGTTCCTCAAAAGTGGCGATGATCAATCACAGAGCTGCCGTGTGTTTTATGGCAGTGCAGCCTGCCCTTAACATTCTGGGTTGACTGATGCTGCGGTGACTGACAGCTCTGAGGTCGGTCCGGTTGCTGTTTCTGTCTCTCCTTCTGTGGTCGACACTGATGTTTCTGCTGCGGGTGAGTCCTCGGTCACCTTTGGACAGGGTGAATGGGCTGATGGGGAGACACCGGGCCCAGCGGACCCCAAACCCCCACGGAGTCAAAGCATTAATGATGACAACATGGATTATGATTCAGACTCCAGAATGTCCACCACTGCTTCTTTCTCTCACAGCAGTGATCTGTACACACTGCAGGACATCAACAGCTTCCTGGATGATTCATTTGGTAAATCAGTGAAAGTTGAGGATTATTTTCCCAACACAGAGAAATTTGTGAAATTTGTTAGTGTTGAGGAGGCTTGTTGGCTTGGACCTGCTGGATGAGAAGAAGCGGTATAGACTCAGGAAACACATCACTGCTTTGGGGAAGGAATCTCTGTCCAAGCGGGAGCGAGGTCGCAGGGGTCGTAAATCCACCGGATAGAGTCTGAGTGTGTCTCACTGGGTGTTCTATCTTCTCTATCTGTCTTTCTCTCTGTTCTCTCTCCACTCAGTCCACATGCAGCATCTGAAGGTGGCCTTGTTGAACATGAATGTGGCAGGGACGGCTAGAGGAGGGCTTTGGTCTAAGAGCTCTTTGAACAAAAGGGGTTACAGGTGTTGTTCCTGCAGGAGACTCACTCTGATACAGGTAATGAAGTGGACTGGGCTCGGTGGTGGAGGGGTCGTTTTTATCAGAGTCACGGCTCCAACATCAGTGCTGGAGTGGCGGTTTTGTTTTCTCCTCGACTTAACTGTACTGTTTTATCCACCACTGAGATTGTTCAGGGTCAGGTTCTGTTGGTCAGTGCTCAGGTCGAGGGGCTGACCATGGTGTTCATGAATATTTACATACACAGCGAGGGCTCAGAGCGGGTGGGGTTATTCAAACAGGTGAGGGACATTTTAGTTCAGCAGGATCCTGGTGGCTGTTTGGTGTTGGGGGGTGACTTCAACTGCACTGTAGATATGTCACTGGATCGGGTTGGTGAGGAGCCACATTTGCAGTCAGTTTCCTCACGAGCTGGATTTTTACATGAGGTGGATTTGTTGGACACATGGAGGGTCTCACACACCCACAGGACAGACAATACACATGGGTTCGGGTTTCAGATGGGGTGGTGTCTGCAGCCAGTGTTGACCGGATTTATATGTCACACTCATTCAGGAACAGATTACGCAGGAGTTTCATTCAGTCACTTGGTTTTTCAGATCATCATCTCATCACCACAGAAATATTCCACTCACACACTCAGAGGTTCAGTACTTATTGGAAGTTCAACACCAAACTTTTGCATGACAGGGCATTTTGCGATTTATTTGGATATTTTTGGGGTTTCTGGAGGGGTAGGAAGGGGCCATTTGGACCAGTGAGTCAGTGGTGGGAGGCCGGTAAAACTGAGGTTCGGGTTTTATGTCAATAATGCACTTCCTATTCTACAGCCAGGGTCAAGGCAGCCATGGCAGCGCTCGGGAAGGACATTATGAACATTCAGGCCAACTTGGATACAGCTGAGGGTCCCGACCAGCATGGTCTGCTGCAGGAGAAGAAGGCGGAGCTGAATGCCCTGTTACATGAGAGTACATGGATGCACCCAGCTCCTTCTTCTTCAGTCTGGAGAAGAGGACCTCTCATCAGAAGGAGATGACCTGTCTTCGCCTTCCTGACAGACGGGTGATGAGTGATTAGGCGGAGATGCAGAGACATGCTGTGGACTTCTACTCAGCTCTCTAGGGTGCTATGGAATGCAACGGGGCATGTGCGGCTGACCTTCTGAGAGATCTCCCCCGGCTGGTGGCCTTGGAGCAAGACGCCTTGGACTCCCCCATCACGCTGGATGAACTGACAATGGCGGTGTGGCAGATGGCATCTGGGAAAGCTCCAGGGATCGACGGTGGATTTTTATGAACACTCAGTGCTGATCTTCTGGAGGTGTTGCGGGAGAGCATTGCAACGGGCTTCTTGCCCACCCTTCTACCTAAGAAAGGGTATCTTTCCCTATTGCAGAACTGGAGACCGGTTGCACTTCTCTGTGCGGATTCTAAACTTTTTTCTAGGGTACTGCCGATCAGGTTAAAAGGTGTTCTGGATTTTATTGTTCACAAGTACCAGTCCTATTGTGTGCCCGATAGGACTATTATGGACAACCTTTCTATGATGAGGGATTGGTTTGATTTGTGCAATCCTGGGGATTTGGTTTGCGGGATTGGATCACTTGATCAGGAGAAGGTGTTTGACCGGGTTCATCACAGGTTTTTGTTTTCCACTTTCAGGGCATTTGACTTTGGTGAGGGGTTTATTTCATTTGTTGGTGTTTTGTATAATGAGGCTTCATGTTTGGTTAAGGTTGGGGGAGGATTGAGTTGCCCAGTCCCAGTAGTGCAGGGAATAAGACAGGGCTGCCCCGTCTCAGGGCAGCTGTACTCTTTAGCTATTGAGCCACTATTGTGTCGCATTAGGGCCAAGCTGTCTGGCCTTGTTTTGCCTTGTTTTCAACTGTCTTCTCCCCTGGTGTTCTCTGCTTATTAAGATGACATCATGGTTTTTGTCATGAATCAGGTGGACGTTGATGGGTTATTAGACAGTTTACGGCTCTATGAGACAGGAACCTCTGCAAGAGTAAACTGGGAGAAGAGTGATGCTGTCCTGATGGGGAGGTGACAGGAATGGGCTTCTCCCTGTCTGCCACATGGTCTGCGGTGGGGAGTGGAGGGTTTGAAAATTCTGGGTATGTTTTTGGGGGCCCACGGGTATCGTGAGAGGAATTAGGAGGGCTTGGTGGAGAATGTGTGTGCTAGACTGTCCAAATGGCAATGGTTGCTGGCCCAGATGTCCTATAGGGGCGAGGTCTGGTCGCTAATAACTTGGTTGCTTCGGCACTGTGGCACAAACTGTCTGTCCTCCCTCCACCACAGGGCCTTATTGAGCAGTTGCAGTGATTACTGGTAGACTTTTTCTGGTTAGGCCATCACTGGATCAGAGCTCCCGTGTTGTACATGTCACTTCATGAAGGAGGACAGGGGTTGGTGGACATGTCTGCTCGGGTGTCGACCGTCAGGTTGCAGGCTGCTCAGAGACTGTTGTACACCTCGGGATTGAGGTGGCAGGATATGGCACGTGTCTGCTGCGGAAGGAGTCAGGTCTTGGTTATGACAAACATCTGTTCCTCCTACATCGGCAGGATGTGATCGGGATGCGCACCTCAGCTTTTTACCAGTCAGTTCTCCATGCATGGCAGGTCCTCGCTGTGTGCAGGGACAATGTAGGCACAACTGGGATGTGGCTGTTTGAGGAGCCTCTTTTCTTCAGTGACTTTGTTAGCTCTGCTGGGTTGTCATCTTCCACTCTGCGGTCCCACCTGAGGGAGGCAGGGTGCACCAAATTGGGCCATCTACTGCGCACATCTGTTGTGAGGTTAGCGAGTCGGTAGGAGTTTGGTCCTCCAGGATGCTGTTCAGGGTTGTGGAGGAGGTTTGCGCTTCCCTCCCAGGGCCCCACAGAGCGTTTGCTGAGAACCGTACTCTGTCTGACCAGTGGGATGATGAATGTGAGTACATGTTCTCCTCTCTGACTGTCCGCCTGCTGTGGGGGTGTGGCAGGAGGAGCAGGGGGCTCTCCTGTCTTTCAGGACACCCACTTTGCGAGAGTTTGAGAGTATCAGTAAAAAGGCTCTCTGTTACACCTGTGTCAAAGTGTCACACTTTTGGCAGGGTTGACGGCGTTGAGGTGGTCTGAGATTTTTGGTGGCGATTTGTCTCCTGTGGGGTACTGGCGAAGCCTGTACAAACCCCCGGTGGACAAAAGAACGGGGGACCTCCAGTGGAGGATTGTACACGGTCTTCTGACTACAAATGGGTATCTGGCGCACCTGGATCCAAGGGTAGTTGGGGATTGTCCTTTTTGTCTACTTAGGGAAACTGTTCACAATGTTTTTGCATAGTGTCGCTGGTTGTCAGGGCTGTTTGGGTTGTTGGGGAGGTGGTTTGTTGGTCTCGGTTTGTTGTTCACTATGGAAGTAGAGAAGCTTGAATCTTTGAATGGACTCTTGACTCTTGACTCTTGACTTGGTCTTGACTCTTCTCTACAAGAGTCAAGACAGAAGTCAGACTACCAGAGCAAGAATCTTAGCTGAGGAAGCTTTTGCAATTTGAAGCGAAACGTCCTTGCGTCAAGCAACCCAGTCCAGTCGAAGATTCAAGCTTCTCTACTATGGAAACCACCTGGACAACTGAGAGCCTACACAGAAACACGTTCACTATGGACTTATTATTTGTCCTAAATATCGAGCACAATCCAGGAAGTTGCGTGTTTTAATTAACCTGCTTTGTGGACTCACCAAGCTGGCCATCTGGAAGACTCGGAAGAACTGTGTTTTAGCTCAGGGGTTGGTTGACCCTGAGTTTATGCTGAAGGGACTCTTGGCAGCCCGGATCAGAGTGGACTTCCAGTTTTATGCTCTTACTGATAACGTGGACACCTTCAGAGACACATGATGTATAAATGACATTCTGTTATCTGTGCAAAATGGGAGCTTGATGCTCCATTTCTGATGCCTGTTGGTGGACGCAGACATAAAAAAATAGCATGATGGAAGTGATGTAACTTAATTGCTGTGAATAAAGCTGTGTTTTACAATTCAAAATTCTCTGTCTCTGTCTCTCTCTCTCACACACACACACACACACACACACACACACACACACACACACACACACACACACACACACACACACACACACACACACACACACACACACACCAGAGCCCGAGATGGTGTCAGTTTAGCAGACGTGTGTCAGATATGCAGCCAAACATTAACTTCACCTGAGTACACTGGAGATGTTTGTGAGTGTGTAGAGTGCGGCTGAAACACACTGCATTCAGGAAAAGCTGCTGTGAATTCCAGTGTTGTACGAGTGGTGACACAGATGGTATTTGTGAACTCCATTTGCAAGGGAGTTTCCAAAATGTCTCAAAACTTTGTGGGGGAGACAATTTCCTTGCGCAAAATTTTGCAGAAATTTTGAACATGTTCAAAAAATTCACATGACAAATTGTAAGTCTCATCACGGGCATCAAACCCCTCTTGAACCCATCTCAGTTTACTTTCCTTAAGTCAGAAAGTATGTGAAATGTGAGATAAGTTGTGAGGGGTTGACAACAGCACTTAAATGGTAAATGGACTACATTTATATCGCACTTTTCCATCTGCATCAGGCGCTCAAAGTGCTTTACACATCAATGCCTCATATTCACCCCGATGTGAGGCTGCTGCCATGCAAGGTGCTCACTACACAACTAGGGGATTAAGGACCTTGCCCAAGGGTCCTTAGTGATTTTCCAGTAAGACTTGGTTTTCAACCGATGATCCTCTGGTCTCAAGCCCAACACTTTAACCACTCGACCATCACCTCCCCCACACTTCACTTCTACCAGTGGTGCGATTATGGCCAAGCAAGTCCAGCAGCCCCTTAGTCAAGTGACTCTGCTGCCCGACCAGCTACAACCTGGCATGCAGGCAAAGGACCAGCACAAAAGTCCAACAACAAAGCACAAGTTCAGATCAGGGGGCCGGTGCTCCCAATCACACCCACTCCAGGTTTCTCCATTGTTGCCCACGTGAGCATTGAAGTCCCCTGGTAGAACTAAGTTCTATCAAGAGCCTTTTCCATGATCCCCTTAAGAGTCTCTGTGTACTCTGAACTGCTGTTTGGTGCATCTGCTCAAACAGCAGAGTCCTCTACACAACACGAAGTTGCACTGAGGCAGCCCTCGTTCACTCAGCTATGGACGTGCAAGTACCCCCACACAAACCTGGCACCTCTCACCCTGGACAACTCCAGAGAAGGAGAGAGTCCAACTCCAGAAGGTATTTTAGAGTGTTACTAATGTGAATTTCCAACCAGTATTCCAAGCATGTAAAATAATAGACACTGCATTTTCTTGGGACCAGAGCTGTGCCAAGCTGAGAACCAACCAGAATGTGCCTTTGAAACCAGTGGGTGATGAGAAAATTAAAATACCATTTATATAATTCATTCATTTACTATCGCATCTTATTCCAGTTAAGGGTCATGTGGAGGTTGGAACCTATTCTTGTGGTGATTTGGTGAAGTGGCAGTTCACCTTGGACAGGTCGGCCAAAACATGAACATAATAGAATAGAAGAATAGAATAGAATGCTTTTTATTGTCATTATACATAAGGTACAACAAAATTAAAAGACAACTCCTGTAGTGCAAAGGTGTAAAAAAGTAAATATAAAAAAATATAAATATAAAAAGACAAATAAGAATATATACATGTATTTACAAGGGAGCCAGTAGGTGTATATAAATAGAAGTCTGTGCTATTCATTGCATTCACCTTTATAAAAAATAAATGCAATGAATGGTGCAGACTGTAGGCTAATGTGCATTCAGTACCCATATTGCACTTGGGTAGAACATGTTGTTGAGTCTGGATGTGCGGGCCTTGATGGACCGGTACCTCTTTCCTGAGGGCAGCAGTGAGAACAGGCTGTGCCCGTGGTATGAACCATCCAAGCTGATGCTTCTGGCCCTGTGCAGACATCTGGTGTTATAGATGTCTGACAGAGAGGATAGCTGCGCTCCTATGATGTTCTGTGCTGACTTCCTGACTCTCTCCAGAGCCTTCTTGTCAGCCTGAGAGCAGCTCCTGTACCACACCAAGATGTTGTTGGTGAGGACGCTCTCTAAAGAACACCTATAGAGGGACAGCAGCAGTTCCTGGGACAGGTTGACCTTCCTCAGTGACCTTAAAAAGTACAGACGCTGCTGTGCCCTTTTTACAAGGGCAGTGCCCCATGTCAGATCCTGAGAAATGTATGTTCCCAGGAACCTGAAGTCACTGACCCTCTCTACGGTGTCTCCCTGAATGAGAGGGGGGGGGGGGGGGGTCCTCCCTCTTCCGCCTAAAATCTAGCACCAACTCCTTTGTCTTTGAGGAGTTAAGTGCCAGGTTATTCAGGGAGCACCAAGTAGTGAGGTTCAGGACCTCCTCTCTGTAGGCCGTCTCATCGTTATGAATCAGCCCAACCACAGTAGTGTCATCCGCAAATTTGACAAAGATGTTGCTGCTGTGGGTTGGTGCACAGTCATGGGTGTACAACGTGTACAGCATGGGGCTGAGCACACAGCCCTGAGGGGCCCCACTGCTCACTGTCAGCACTGAGGAGTGGTGGGACCCCATCCTGACTGACTGCAGACGGTTGGTGAGAAAGTCTCTGATCCATCTGCAGGTGTGCTCGCCAATGCCCAGACTGTGCAGTTTGAACATCAGTCTGCTTGGAACAAGTGTGTTAAAGGCAGAACTGAAGTCCACGAACAACATCCTCGCATAATTGCCAGACTGTTCAAGATGTTGACACACTGTGTGGGCTGTGTTGATGGCATCACCTGTGGACCTGTTGGCTCTGTATGCGAATTGGTGCTGATCAAGGCTGGGAGGCAGTAAGGATTTTATGTGCCTCAGCACCAGCCTCTCAAAGCACTTCATCACAGTTGAAGTGAGAGCCACAGGTCTGTAATCATTTAGATTGCTGACCGACTGTCTCTTGGGGGTCTCCGACTGAAAAATGTAAAAAAAGAACTTTGATATTACAACATTAATGTAATTTTTTTGTATATTATTCTTGCTTTCAATGCATCTAAAACCAGTCAAAATGACTCGCAACACGCGCCACCTCAGGTGATAATTGCCAAATGCACCATCATACTAAAAATTTCTGGGGAGAACCCTTTGATGTCTTTAATGTGGAGGTCAAAGGACAATGTTGGATCAAAAATTACCACAAGGTTCCTCAGTTAGTCCATATGATGTATAACACATGAACCTAAAGTAAGCGCTAGCTGGTCAAACCGATGCCGATGTCTCACTGGACCAAGAACCATCATTTTGGAAATTACTAGACATCCAGCTTCTCACTGATGCAAGGCAGTCCTCTAGGGATTTTATATGAGTAAGATTACCAGCAGTTTTCAGCATGTACAATTGAGTATCATCAGCATAGCAATGAAAGGCAATCCCAAAACGCCACAGCATACGCCCAAGGGGTGCTTGCTATATGCAGGGAAAAAAGCAGGGGGCCCAGAACAGATCCCTGTGGAAGCCCAAACTTCATATCACTATGATTAGAAGTAGTGTTATTGTACAAAACACAATGAGAATGACTGGACAGGTATGACGTCAACCACGCAAGGGCACTCCCAGTAATCCCAAAATAATTATCCAGGCTGCAGGCAAGCTACAGTTTCTGTTTCACCTAGCCTGCATGTCTTTGGAAGACGGAGCACCCGGAGGGAACCCGGACAAACATGCAAACTCCACTCAGAAAGGACCAGGTGGGACATGATCCCAATATCTTGCCCTTGTATAATTTCTTATGCAATTAATTTGCTATGTTAAGTATTTCAAGGTTGTTAATATTTTTTTCAAATTAGAATTTGTCACACTAAATATTTTGTGTCTTTGTTGCTGTGCTGATAATGTTTAGGAATAAATGTTGAACTGTCAGAAATGTATAAATCAAGTCACTGTGACAGACATATATCTTTATTTCTTAATTCTCTCATGTGGCAGCATTTATTTATTTATTTATTTATTTATTTTTTGATTGATGTGGGATTTGATTAAAAATCCAATTTTGTGTTATTTAAGACAGCATAACTTAATTTTCACTGTTAAGAAGAGGAGACATATTGAGTGTATCATTACATCCCAAATCTGTACATATTCATACTTATTTTTGAGCCAGAATTCCTACATATCTCAGATACTTTCTGCCAGGTGGTGACCGATATCAAGACCCAAATGTGTGTTTGTGATTTGTAAAAGAGAAACTCATGTCGTCCATGTGTGCTGAAATATGTGGGAATATGCAAAAAGTATCACACTTAAGAGCCCGGTCACGTGGCACAGGATGATAGGTGGGCGAAGGAAAAAAGTCACAAATCATGGAGAAAAGGTGGAAGAATGAGCCTGCACTTCTGTCATCACCGAAAAACCTGTGACTCAAGTGCACATAAGGGAACATAAGAAAAAAGAACCTAGCAAAAGAAAAACTGAGCGAACACCAACCTTGACACTTTAAACAAAATTAAACTAAACATGCAAACGTGCGCAGAGCCGCTCCAGTCAGCTGGAATGTGCGTAAATAGTTGATAAAACATTTTGGCTGCTATTGTTTCTGTATGAAAACATCGGTTTTTGTCTCACACATGAATGAGTCACGTGCAGCTCATCGGATCTTTAGTTATTGATCCTTTCAGATATCGTTAACGTTCATGCAAGACGTCGGACTTGGGAGGTTGGATGAAGTTGGACAACAACCAAATGGAATGCTGACGGTACGGGAACTACGCAAACAATGAGGAACCGTCAAGACGGAAAGCAAAACGGAATATGGACGAATTGAAGTAGTTGTCAGGATTTGTTCACATTTTTCAACAGTTTGAAAATTCTGATGACGTGCCAGCTACAGAAATGAAGCTGGACAACGGTCAAACGATGTCTCCGAAAGTCAATGTAAGTCCAGATTTCTTGTTTCGTTTTGGCCTTGGTGTCCTTTGCTCGTGCCATGTGACCGGGGGCTTAACTCTTCGTGTTCCATCATACGAAATGCTTCATGAGACTCTGCTGTTCTGTGGGACCAAAAGGGGGGCGACAATACGTAGTCCGGGGTTCAGATTCACAGTGTAGAAAACTCTGTGTAGAATCCCAGTGTAGAATCATGATTTGCTCAGAGTTATAAGGCCATTTGGACGTACACGTGCACAGGCCTGTTTGCCACTCCCAGGTTTTCTCATGAATAGACATAGACACACCCTCAAAAACACATTTCCATATACAACCTGTTTCTACCTCAAAAGACAAATCCATTCTGTCACACAGCTGAGAAGACAGGAATGAAAAGATGAGAACAAGAAAATAAAATAAAATGGAAGAGCGATGATGAAGATGAGTACACACACGTGCGCGTGCACTGAAGCTGACTAGAAACAGACATGGGCATTGGGAGTCTGAACAACCAGTCTGCATGTGTTTTGTGGATGTGGAAAAGGTGTACGGCCAGGTCCCTCAGGGCGTCCTGTTGGGGTGCTGCAAGATGACGGGATACCTGAACCGCTGCAGTGCGTGAGCCGACCTCTATACCACCAAAGTAGGAGCTGTGCCCGCATTCTAGGCATTGTGTCAGACCTGTTCCCAGTGGGTGTGGCACTCCACCGGGCTGCCCCTTATCTTTGACTGTCATGGACGAGATTTTAATCCACAGTCATGGACCAGAGGGTGTCCAGTTTGATGACCTCAGAGCTTTTTAGGTAGGTAGCATGGCCGAGTGGTCTAAGGCTCTGGATTTAGGCTCTAGTCATTTCAATGGTGTGGGTTTGAATCCTGCTGCTGCCATTCATTTTTGGCAGCATGGTTGCTTTTTGGTTTGCACTAATGCCTCACAGCAAGAAGGTTGTGGGATCACTTCCCACCCCTTCTCTGTGGAGTTTGCATGTTCTCCCTGTGTCTGTGTGGATTTCCTCCCACAATCAAAAAAGGATGCTTATTTCGGTCTGCTCCTTTCTCTGCCCCTGACCAAGGCAGTATCTCTACACCTTGATTTGGTCCCTGGGTGCCAGACTGTGGCTGCACACTGCCCCTAGTGGTTCTATTGTCTAACTGTAATTACGATGGTTAAATCCAGAGGACACACTTTATTGTGTATGTACAATAAACCCACTCACACTCATCTTCAACCACTTAGTCCAATTAAGAGTCTTGGTGGGGGGGGGGGCGGGATTCACCCTGGACAGGTCACCAATCAGTCACAAGGCCACATATAGATAAACAAACACATTCACACCCACATGCACACCTACGGACAATCGTAAAGCTACTATAAAGGCTTTGTATTGTATTTTTTGTGGATGTCGTGGTTCTCTTGGCTTCATCAAGCAGTGACCTCCGATGTTCACTGAGCAGGTTTTAGGCCAAGTGTGAAATGACTGAGCTCAGGATCAGCTCTTCCACATGTGAGATCATGGTCCTCTGTTGGAAAAGTGTGTATAGTCCTCTCTGGGTCAGGGTTAGGGTCAGGGTTAGAGTGGTGGAGGTTAAGCATCTCTGGATCTTGTTCACGAGTGGGGGAAGTTGGAGCATGAGATGAAGAGCCATATTAGGATGGTGTCTGAGGTCCTGTGGATACTGTACCAGGCAGTTGTTTTGGAGAAAGAGAGGAGCCACACTGTGAGACTCTCAAATTACCAGTTGATTTACACCCCTGTCCTCACCACTGTTCATGATCTTTGGGTCATAACCAAAAGAACGAGACTGCTGATACAAGCAGCAGGAATGAGATTCCTGTATCTGGCTTTACACTCGGGGACAGGGAGAGCATTGAAGGGAGCCATCTGAGGTGGTTCTGCTCCCTGCTCCTCTCTCCAGCCAGGTCTTTCAGACACGTCCAATTGGGAGGAGACCCCGGACATGCTGGAGGACTATATTTCCCAGATAGCTTTGGAATGCCCTGGGATCCCCCAAGAAGACTTAGGACAGGGAAGTGTGGGATGAGCTGCTCTGTCTAATGCCTCCACGACCTTTGTAAGTGGCAGGAAACGATTGAACGAGAGCTTAGTATTTTAATGAGTAACTTCACGATGATCTGCGATAACTTTGCTTTGTGTCTCATTTTTCTACCGTCAGTTGTAGGAAAAAACGTTTCAGCGTTCGTCTGAACATCACGTTACTGACAACAGCAGGACTTTGAGTACTATCAATCACCATTTCTGGTTTTGGCATTCAAGCAATGTACACAAGTTTTGTTTTTATTTTCAGGCTACTTTTTATGATTTATGTGATATTTCAGATGGATTATTTTGATTGATTTTGCCGTTTTTACTGTTGTGATTTGGCGCTATGTAAATGAAATAAATTGAAATTGAATCATTTCAACTTTTTACTGCTTTTATTCTCTTATATATTAAATAGCATTCACAAACTGCAGTTGGATACATTTTCTGAGGTTATGTAACCAATTTTAAAGGATTTGCTGTGAAAATAACGTAAGCTTTTTCTCAATGATGTCAAAGAAACAGACTTTGGCGTTTGGTGTGCGAACTGAGGGTTCCTGTTGTGTGGGCCGCTGAAGAGGAGGTACTGCTGGCCCACCATCACCAGAGGGCGCAACTGATGCTAGCAAGGTAGCTTATGTGATAAACCTGCTTCGCGGCGAGGCACGCGCTTGGGCTACAGCGCTCTGGGAGCAAAATTCACGGCTCCTTCTGATATGATGGGTTTGTGAGGGAGTTCAGAACCGTGTTCCCTACTCCCTCCGATCACGCATAAGACACCACCTGTAACTCTGGTGGTGTCAGGAAATCACCGGGAGATGATCGAGTTTTTTGTGACTCAGGCCACCTCCCGTGTGGTTTTAGGATTTCCCTGGATGTTGAAGCACAATCCCCGGATTGATTGGCCGTCCGGGGTAGTGGTTCAGTGGAGCGAGACCTGCCATCGGGTGTGTCTAGGTTCCTCGGTTCCTCCCGGCTCCCGAGCTAAGGAGGAGGTCAGAGTCCCGCCCAATCTGGGGACGGTGCCGGTGGAGTACCACGACCTTGTCGACGTGTTCAGCAAGGATCTGGCTCTCACTCTTCCCCCCCACCGTCCGTATGATTGTGCCATTGATTTGGTTCCGGGCAGTGACTTCCCGTCCAGTAGGCTGTACAACCTCTCACAGCCTGAGCGCGAATCAATGGAGACCTACATCCGGGACTCGTTAGCTGCCGGGTTGATCCGGAATTCCACCTCCCCGATGGGCGCAGGTTTCTTTTTTGTGGGCAAAAAAGATGGCGGACTTCGTCCATGCATTGATTATAGGGGGTTGAACGAGATCACGGTTCGCAACCGATACCCGTTGCCCCTGTTGGATTCAGTGTTCACACCCCTGCATGGAGCCCAGATTTTCACCAAGCTCGATCTTAGAAATGCGTACCACCTGGTTCGGATCCGGAAGGGAGACGAATGGAAGACGGCATTCAACACCCCGTTAGGTCACTTTGAGTACCTGGTCATGCCGTTCGGTCTCACAAACGCTCCCGCGACTTTCCAAGCGTTGGTTAACGATGTCTTGCGGGATTTCCTGCACCGGTTCGTCTTCGTATATCTAGACGATATACTCATCTTTTCTCCGGACCCTGAGACCCATGTCCAGCATGTACGTCAGGTCCTGCAGCGGTTGTTGGAGAACCGGCTGTTTGTGAAGGGCGAGAAGTGTGAGTTCCACCGCACGTCTTTGTCCTTCTTGGGGTTCATTATCTCCTCCAACTCCGTCGCTCCTGATCCGGCCAAGGTTGCGGCGGTGAGAGACTGGCCCCAACCCACAAGCCGTAGGAAGGTACAACAGTTCCTAGGCTTTGCTAATTTCTACAGGAGGTTCATTAAGGGCTACAGTCAGGTAGTTAGCCCCCTGACAGCCCTGACCTCACCAAAAGTCCCCTTCACCTGGTCGGATCGTTGCGAAGCCGCGTTCAAGGAGTTGAAACGGCGCTTCTCATCTGCACCTGTTCTGGTGCAGCCCGATGCTAGTCGCCAGTTAGTGGTTGAAGTGGACGCCTCGGACTCAGGGATAGGAGCCGTGCTGTCCCAGAGCGGGAAGACCGATAAGGTCCTTCACCCGTGTGCCTATTTTTCCCGCAGGTTGACCCCAGCCGAACGGAACTATGACGTCGGCAATCGAGAGCTCCTTGCGGTGAAAGAGGCTCTTGAGGAGTGGAGACATAAGTTGGAGGGAACATCCGTGCCATTCACGGTTTTCACTGACCACCGGAACCTGGAGTATATCAGGACCGCCAAGCGGCTGAATCCCAGGCAAGCCCGCTGGTCACTGTTCTTCGGCCGTTTTGACTTCCGGATCACCTACCGTCCCGGGACCAAAAATCAAAGATCAATCAACTCAACTTTTTTCTTATATAGCGCCAAATCACAACAAACAGTTGCCCCAAGGCGCTCCACATTGCAAGGCAAGGCCATACAATAATTATGAAAAACCCCAACGGTCAAAACGACCCCCTATGAGCAAGCACTTGGCCAGATCGGATGCCTTGTCCCGGGTACATGAAGATGAGGTCAAAACGGAGTCGTCGGATCCCCCGGATCCCATCATCCCGGAGTCCACTATCGTGGCCGCCCTCACCTGGGACGTGGAGAAGACCGTCCGGGAGGCCCTGACACGAGACCCGGACCCCAGAACCAGACCGAAGAACAAACTCTACGTCCCACCAGAAGCCAGGGCTGCAGTTCTGGACTTCTGTCACGGTTCTAAGCTCTCCTGTCATCCTGGGGTGCGAAGAACCGTGGCAGTTGTCCGGCAGCGCTTCTGGTGGGCGTCCCTGGAGGCCGACGTCCGGGGTTACATCCAGGCCTGTACCACCTGCGCCAGGGGCAAGGCCGACCACCGCAAGACATCGGGATTGCTACAGCCGCTGCCCGTGCCTCATCGCCCCTGGTCTCACATCGGCCTGGATTTTGTCACAGGCCTCCCGCCGTCCCAGGGAAACACCGTCATCCTCACGATAGTGGACCGATTCTCCAAGGCGACCCACTTCGTGGCCCTCCCGAAGCTACTAACGGCCCAGGAGACAGCGGACCTCCTGGTCCACCACGTCGTCCGTCTGCATGGGATACCATCAGACATCGTCTCCGATCGCGGTCCCCAGTTCTCCTCGCACGTCTGGAGGAGCTTCTGCCGGGAACTGGGGGCCACGGTCAGTCTCTCGTCCGGGTATCACCCCCAGACCAACGGGCAAGCAGAACGGGCCAACCAAGAGATGGAGCAGACCCTACGTTGTGTGACAGCCGCGGCCTGGAGTACCCACCTGGCCTGGATCAAGTACGCCCACAACAGTCAAGTATCATCAGCCACCGGCCTCTCCCCTTTTGAGGTGTGTTTGGGGTATCAGCCCCCGTTGTTTCCGGTGGTCGAGGTCGGTGTGCCCTCGGTCCAGGCCCACCTACGGAAGTGCCGTCGGGTGTGGCGTGCCGCCCGTTCTGCTTTGTTGAAGGCCCGGACGAGGGCGAAGAACCATGCAGACCGGCGGCGGACCCCGGCTCCTACGTATCGTCCTGGGCAGGAAGTGTGGTTGTCCACCAAGGACATTCCCCTACAAGTGGACTCCCCAAAACTACAGGAACGATACATTGGTCCGTTTAAAATTCTCAAGGTCATCAATCCCGCCGCAGTGAGGCTTCAGCTTCCGGCCTCACTGCGGATTCATCCAGTGTTCCATGTTTCCAGAATCAAACCTCATCACACCTCACCCCTCTGCACTCCGGGTCCGGCACCACCTCCTGCCCGGATCATCGACGGCGAGCCGGCTTGGACTGTACGCCGGCTCCTGGACGTCCGACGGATGGGCCGGGGTTTGCAGTATCTGGTGGACTGGGAAGGGTACGGCCCCGAAGAGCGCTCCTGGGTGAAGAGGAGCTTCATCCTGGACCCGGCCCTCCTGGCCGACTTCTACCGTCGCCACCCGGACAAGCCTGGTCGTGCGCCAGGAGGCGCCCGTTGAGGGGGGGGTCCTGTTGTGTGGGCCGCTGAAGAGGAGGTACTGCTGGCCCACCACCACCAGAGGGCGCCCTGTCTGGAGTGCGGGCTCCAGGCACCAGAGGGCGCTGCCGCCTCACAGGAGCAGTCAGGGTGACAGCTGTCACCCATCACCTGAGACGAGACAGCTGATATCAATAAACAGGGAGGTATATCAGCAGGACGGCATCTCCACCTCATTGCCGAGATATCGCCCTACCAAGGAGGTAACGTATCCAGCCAAACAGATCATCTTTTGACCATTAAATACATTTTGCCTTTACACAGAAAGAGAAAAGACAGCAGGAGACTGTATTTTGGATAAGTACTCACATTCCTGCACTCACCTGTATTTTCCTGACAAGAGGTGGAGGTGGTGTTTCCACCCTGTGTGTTGCTGGATGCAGCCGCACCCACACCTGACTGTTTCTGTTCCTTGCCAGCAGTACCGGATCCGACGAGCGGAGGCAGTGGCCACCTGGGGTTCGGGACTTGGCGGCTCCAGTATCCCCGGGGTTCGGTGGCAGAGGAAATCGGGTGGTTCCGGTTCGACTCGGACAGACGTCTCCTATCGTCGAGCCTGCCCACACGACACCTTTGGAATTCGGTTACTGCTGTATTTGTAATCTGTTGTGTTTGTTGTGTGAATTCACAACAGTAAAACTTTGTGATTTGACTTTCTCCATTGTCCGTTCATTTGCGCCCCCTGTTGTGGGTCCGTGTTCCTACACTTTCCCAACAGTTCTAAATAATTGAAGTGTCTGTTACGGGTTTACTGCACCACTTTGGGAGGTCCTCTGACTTATACTCTGCCTTTTGACTGGTATACATATGACATATTTGTTATTATAATAATAACTACAAGGAACATAATATAAGAACTATTTATTTCAACTTTCCCAGGAATCAAAGCACAAAACAAAACAAACTCCATTAATGAAAGAATAAATGCCTGTCATAAAAGATACACTCCAGCAACACATAAAAATCTGAAATTATAGAGCTGATAATACAGAAAACAAGGTGTGACCTTTGCTCTGTCATGAGCTATGCACAAGAAAATATGATAATCTAGACCAGGCGTGCCCAATCCTGTTCCTGGAGAGCCCCTATCCTGCATGTTTTCTAACTCTCCCTGTTCCACTTCCAGGTAATTAACTCTATCAGGTGTGCACATCCAGTCAAGAGCTGAAGACACCACTTTTAAAAAATCAGGTGTGCCTTCAGTAGGTAGATGTGGAAAACCTGCAGGCCAGGGGGGGCTCTTCAGGAACAGGGTGGGTGACCCCTGCTGTATTTTGGCCTGCAGGTTTTCCACATCTACCTACTGAAGGCACACGCAAAAAAATCTAGTTTTTTGTGATGATGTCACATCAAATGACATTATAACTTAGAACTTTTGATATATTCTGGATGGTCTCATCAAGCATGTTAATTTGGTGTATTACACGGCATGTTTTACTGTAATCTGAAATTTGACATCAAGCGAAACCCTTAAGGTCAAGGTCAATTGCTGATCCCAGGTAAAGGCTTATGGGCAAGGCCAGTCAATCACTGTGTTCATGCCAAATTTGGAGGCAAATTTTCAAAAATTGCAACCAGGAAAGTTGTTTTGTTGAATTTAGTGTTTGCCCTTGCTGTGTGACCTTGACCTTTGACCTTGAACTTGATCCCTTTGTGTGCTGCACAGTGAGGTAAAGGTGAAAAATGCAACGATTACAGACAAACTTACATACATGCTGAGTAACATATTGTATCTCAAGATAAAAATCAGAAAGTGTCAAAGGTGAGTTTGCTGGACTAAATTCTGTCACATAAACAGCCTCATGTCAGAGTTTGTGCTTTGACCATCCTGATCAGGTATGTGACAGAAACATGAAAAATGATCTGATTTGGGTCACTTCAACCAATAAAACAAATACAGTGTAAAACGTCAAGCTTGTGTTTGTCATAATTTCATGTTCAGGACTTTATTTTGAAGAGTCAACACAGAAAACATGATATGCCTAAGATTTTGTGTTCATTCAAAAATAATAATAATAAAAAAAACCCTGTATTGAATCTATTGACTGTGACAGGTTGTACAGCATCTGTGTTTATTTTGGCGTCACCACATTTTAGAAGTCATTATTCTGAGTACAGAAAACCGCTTCCATCTGTGTGCCATCTGTACATTTATTTTTCTCCAAGATATTTATTACACCCATGTTAAAAAAAAAAGAAAAAAAGGTGCCACCCTGGAGTCAGTTGTTAAATTTGTGCTCTTCTGTCTGCGTGTTGTCGTTCACATTTGAAATGTTGTGCACTCCGACGGTGGTGAGACTGGAGGCTTGGATTTATCTGGGTTTAGTCAGGACAGCGATGATGTACCTGTGGAGGCATGGAGATGTTTAGGACAGGTGGCCATCAGTAAAGTCATGGAAGATGAGAAGATCCCTGAGGAGTGGAGAAATGTGCTGGCTCTGATTTTTAAGAATAAGGGTGATGTGCAGAGGCATAATCATGTTCAACCTCAGGATGAATTTATGGGAAAGAATCTTCCCACTGTGGAAACATGCACACTGTCCGTTTGACCACTGCCCCGCCTTTGTGCCACGGACGTAGACTTTGATCCGGCCACGAGTTTGTAGTCCTCTGAAACAGTGGTGTCCAAAACAGCAGGAGAGTCCAGGCTAAGGTTCAGGACACACAGTGACACTTCTCAAAGGAGTAGAGTGGATGATTTATCACACACACACACACACACATACAGGTTCCATCTAACCTTCATGTAGAGTTGTGAGAGAACACACAAACTCTACACAGAAAGGCCACAGGTGGGAATCAAACCCATAATGTTCTTCTAACCACTAAGACACCATGCTAACACACACACACACTAATATAATTTAAGGCACAGGTGAAACGTGGTGGTCAGGGACCATGGCTACAATCAGAAATCACTCCCTGAAAACTGAAACATTAGAAACACATGAAACACAGAAATGTGAGAAAGCAGAATCAACCACAATAATCTGGCAGAGGACATGTGGAAGGACACACCTCATGAAGATGCTCATCTAATCACAGCTGCCTGGAAGATCTAAACTAAAACCCTGGAGTAAGGACGCATGAGGCAGTGAAAAAACATCTTGGTGTGGCTGGTGTGCCAGCAGATTTCACTGCCTCCTCCAGACATTCAAACGAACAGTCGGAAAATTAGGACAATTCCACAATAATCATTTAACGTCCTTCTCAAAATCAGCAGTTTCACAGATAAAGTTAACCATTTACAGCTATATTAGGCCTCATTTATACTTTGGACAGGAACAGTATCAAATACAACACAACACTCAAGTTCTTGAGAAACATTTCACAATTTGACACCAGTTACACACATAGTTACACACAAACTGTACGGCACTGACATTATCTTCAGCCAAACACATCCTGGGGTTCACAATGACACCGACCTCAACAGAACAGAAAACATCACCGCGTTTAGACTGTTTCAGAATATGGGAACATACCTCAATCGACAAAACAACATTATGTAGATACGACAATGTTCACACCACCTTCAGAAAAAGAGAGACAGAGGGGGAGTGAGGGAGAGAGAGAATATGTGTGTGTGTGTGTGTGTGTGTGTGTGTGTGTGTGTGTGTGTGTGTGTGTGTGTGTGTGTGTGTGTGTGTGTGTGTGTGTGTGTGTGTGTGTGTGTGTGAGGGAGAGAGAGAATATGTGTGT
>NW_022986588.1:0-25882 GCF_902500255.1 Thalassophryne amazonica
ATGGTTAGCATGCCCAACTTTGCTTGAAAATAAAGGTTTAATCTTAGTCAATTTGGTCAATGGATAGATCTTGTCCCACTTAGAACAATTGTTGTTTGCTGCAATGTATGTCTGTGTCATTACAGTCAACAGACAGTCTTTGGGTAATGCTACCGGTATTACCTGTAATATAGATCTGGGTCCCATACATACAACACAGTCCCTTTTTGTAGCTAGTCCTGCTTGTTCTGCCATTAAAAGCCAATTATTATTTTGTCCACTAATTCCTGTAGTTACTAGGAACCAGTCATCTGTTTTCATGTCTTTTGTATTTCTTATGGATGCACCCTTTGTCCTGCTGAGATCAGTCATAACTGGTTGCTTTAATGTCTTGTTAGCTGTAGCCATGATATTATCTTCACACAATATCAGGGAGAAGTAGGGGTGAGACCCTGTTTTGTGGCCCACAACAAAAACAACCAACATTCTGGATCCGGTGTTCCTGGTGGGATTATGTATTTGTTTTTTGTATCCACTGCAATCAGCAAGCTATCCTCTGTTTGATACATTTTGAGGAATTGGCTTTGGTACTTAGCCCACCCGGTTTGAGCCCAACTAGGCGTCCATCTGTCATACCTATCTGCCACCAAGGTCTCCCATCTCTTATCCTGTTGATCATTTGTCATATACCAATCATAGCCACTATACCATGATCCCTGTTGATCATCCTGTGTCCGTGTCAAGGATGTAAAAGGGACTTTGATTACTACTGAAGCATTTCGGGGAAAGCAGGCCTGTACACCAAATTGATATGCTCTTTGTTTACTACATCGATGCCCTACAGGTATAAGTGGATTGGGGCCTCTGTCCTCTCTTTTTGGCCTATTTAGTTTGTTGATGTGTCCTGTATTGTCGTGTCCGACACTTATGGCTTTCACTAATAAGCCTAATCCAAAAAAGAAAAGTAGCATAATAAGGACTGTCCATGGGGTCCAGGGACCCTCGTTCTTTTTGTTTTTTACTTTTGTCATTTCTACACACTACAGCACACCTATGTTCAGAACAGTGGTTTCTTAAAGTCTTCTGCTAGCTTTCGTGTCTAACCTGGATCTTAACACCAAGCTCACACACTATTACTAGTCTTATCCTACTGTTCTTACTGTTTGTCTGTGTCTGCAGAAATGACTTTCTTACAGTGAGTTAAATGAATCCATGTACTTCTTTCCCCAATTTTCAAAGCTGTGGGTGTTGTGAGTAGTACTTGATGGGGCCCTTCCCATTTAGGTGAATGCCAGTGTTTTCTCTTGATGCTTCTTATCAACACCCAGTCTCCAGGTACCACTTTAGGGTCATCCTGTGGAGAAATGGGATCATCAGTGTTTGAAACTCTCCCTCGTTGTCTTTCTAACATCTTCCTCATGTAATCCGCCAAATTGGCTTCCTCAGGTACATCCCAAATTTGCCCATAATATGGCAATCGGTATTTTCTGCCAAACAATGTTTCATACGGTGTCAACCCCATGGTACTAGTTATGTTTATGTACATTTTTACCAAATCTACACAATGTGTCCATGGTCTGCCTGTTTCCTCCATTGTCTTCCTAAGTCTGTTTTTTACTGTCCCATTCATCCTTTCTACTAATCCGGCACTTTGTGGATGATAAGCACAATGATTTTTGAGATTAATCTGTAGCGCTTCTCCCACATGTTGCACTATTGTATTAACAAAATGCGCTCCATTATCTGAATAGACTGTTTCTGGTATTCCAAATCGTGGAATGATGTCTTTGCACAGTGCTTTAGCCACTGTAAGTGCATCTGCATGTTTTGTGGGGAACAATTCTACCCATTTTGAGAAGGCATCAATTATGACTAAACAAAATTCCTTCCCTTCATGTTTACTCAGCTGTATATAATCCATATGAATCACTTGAAAGGGATATTGTGGTGTTGGAAATTTGCCTCTTTGGGGTCTCAAATTGCCTTGTGAGTTGTGTTTTGCACATGTCATGCATGCTCTACAATGCTGTTTTGCATATGCATCGAACCCATAAAGACAAAAAATAGATTGCAATTGCGATATCATACCCCCTGATGAGACATGCGTCACGCCATGGCTCATAATAGCTGCCCATTTAAACATATTTTTTGGCAATATGGGTTTCTTTTGTGGTCATAAGTACAAATCATTTGCGAATGTAGCTCCTTTGTGTAACCACATCTGCCTTTCTTTCTCAGGTGCCTGCTGTTGCATCTCAGCAAGCAGTATGTGACCTAAGTGCAAATCTGGAGTGGTTTCCTGTACAACAAAAATAGAAGAAGCTGCTGCTGCCTCCTTTGCTGCTCTGTCAGCAAAATCATTTCCTTTTGAAACACTGTCAGAGCCTTTGGTGTGAGCCGCACATTTGCATATAGCAATTTGTTTAGGCAATTTCACAGCTTTCAGTAGTGCAGTTAGGAGTGTGGCATGAGTTACTGGCTTTCCAGATGATGTCACCATCCCACGCTCTTCCCACAGTTTTGCAAACACATGCACTGTGCTGAAAGCGTACTGGCTGTCCGTATAGATTGTCACAGCTTTTCCTTTAAACAAATGACAAGCTGCAGTTAAAGCAACTAATTCAGCTGCTTGCGCTGAGAATGACGATGGCAATGAAGTAGAATCCAATACTTCTGAATTTGTGACAACAGCATATCCAGATTGTGTTTGTCCATAAGCATTTTTAGTGGAAGAACCATCCACATACACAATTGTACTGTGTGGGATGGGTGTGTCCTGGAGGTCTGGGCGTGCTTTCGTACAGACCGTAGCTACATCAAGACAATTGTGCGGCTCACCATCCTCAGGTAAAGGTATCAATGTGGATGGATTCAATGTTGTACAGCGCTCTACCGTAAGGTGTGGTTGTGATAATAGCAAGGACATGCACAAAAGATGTCTTGCTGGGGACAAAAAGCTCATGTTTGTCTGCAACAGAAGTGCAGAAACTGCATGTGGAACTTTCAATGTCAGCTGATGGAATAGAACAACATTACTGCTACTTTGAACAGCCATAGAGGCTGCAACAACAGCTTGTACGCATGGTGGTAAAGCACTTGCCACTGCATCCAATTTAGATGAGTAGTAGGCAACTGGCCTTAATGTTGAGCCATACACTTGTACCAAAACACTAGTCATGAACTTATTCTTACAATCAGCTGTTTGAATGAATGGTTTACTATAATCTGGTAGTGCCAAAACTGTGGATGACACTAATGTTTGTTTGACTTTTACAAAGGCTTCCTCAGCGTCTTTGTTCCATTCCAACACGGTTGACATTGAAATATCATCTTTGTACATCAAATCAGAAAGTGGACTAGTCAATTCTGCATAACAGGGAATCCATGCCCTGCAGTAATTTGTCAGTCCAAGAAATGACATCATCTGCTTTTTGGTTTGTGGTTTTGGAGCGTGTAAAATTGCTTCCTTCCTGTCAGACAGGATCGTGCGCCCTGTGGCTGATAATTCATGTCCTAAATATTTTACTTTATCCCTACACAACTGAACTTTGTTTTTACTCACTTTGTGGCCATTATCAAATAAGAAACATAATAATGCTACTGTGTCAGTTATGCAGTTTTCTCGTGTGTCAGAGGCAATCAGAATGTCATCAACATACACTAATAGTTGGCTATCTGCCGGTGGAACGAAATTGGCTAAACATGCTGACATGACTTGAGAATAAATAGTTGGACTCTCTGCGTAACCCTGCGATAATCTGGTGAATGTATATCGTTGTCCTTTAAAGGTAAAAGCAAACCAGAATTGACTATCTGGGTGTACTGGCACAGAGAAAAATGCATTACTTATGTCAATTACTGAGAAACTATTAGAATTTGGTCTCAGCGAATTTAACAAGGTGTGTGGATCTGGAACACATGGTGCTCTTTTAATCACAGCAGCATTTACTGCCTGCAGATCTTGAATCATTCTCCACCCCACTGAGGGCGGAGCCTTTTTCACAGGAAATATGGGTGTGTTACATGGTGAATCTGGACATGGCACTATTACTCCTGCTGTTAACAAATCCTCTATTACTGGCCTGATTCCTTCAATTGCATCAGGTTTCAATGGATACTGTCTTACACATGGTCTGTATTCTGTTTTTGGTCGTATAACTACAGGTTGTGCATTTTTAATCAGTCCTACGTCTGAAGGACCTGTTGTCCACAATCCTGATGGTACTGAAGAAAGAAGATCATCTTCTCCAGGACTCAACTGAAACACTCAGGATTGTGAAGTGGACACATCAATATGTGTTCCGGCTGTCAGCACCAATGAGACATTAACTGGCACTTTATACAATTTAGTTGATGGACTGAACTCCGTTCGTGGTCCAACTCTGCTCCAATCAGTGGCTGACAAAGCTGTCATGACTGTCAGTCCCAAATCTTGCCATTCTGTCAAATATGGTTTACAAAGTGACACATGCAAAGGCATACCTGTGAATCTCAATTTTAAAATGTCTTCAGTGGCACCTGTTACTGTTATGACAGCTGTTGAGTTGCCATCATGAATCAAATCGGTCATGGTCAGCTTCACAGGTGAACTGTCTTTCAATTTGTTTTCATAGTCACCATCCGGACCTGGAGGATCTTTATGCCACATTGTGACATGCAGGTCAGGTGGTGACATCTTTTGTTCAGGATTTTTTAGTAGGGCTTTTGCTTGCAAGACGACATCTTTACCCCATCCTGCAGCATCTTCTTCTGAAATGTCAAATGTATAGTAATAGTGGAATGTGGGGTCATCGCTTTCTTCTCTTACCATGTTAACGCCTCCTGTGTGTTCAACAACTAATTTCCCTTGTTCCACAATTATGGACAAGCCCAATGCAGTCAATCCGTCTCGTCCTAAGAGGTTAACTGGACATTGTGGCATGTTCAACACTGACATAGTACATGTCAGGCCAAATGGATCTGTCAACGTTATGGGTTTAGTGAGAGGGACATTTGATGTTTGCCCATTTGCTGAGCGAACTTTGAACGTTTCGCTGCTCAATTTATGGACTGGTATATTATCATTGCATGTAGTTCTACATGCCCCTGTATCACAAAGAAACACTACGGGCCGCCCATTTACTAACAAGGTCACTTCTGGTTTGGGTACTGGATTTCCCAGTAAGGCACACAGATCCATATCACAATCAGACTGCCTATCTGATGTGGAGTCATGGATTATGGATTCTAGTCATTGTGGATATTGTGGCTGCGGAGGAGTATTTCGCTGTGGAGCTCTTTCCGCATTCGGGGGTGGATTTGGACAATTCCTAGACATATGTCCCTCTCTTCCACAGTTCCAACATATCAGGGGATCACGGGGTGATCCTCCCTGTCTGTTCAGTGGTTGCTGTGGCGGCCATGGTCCTTGACGTTGTGGTTGTCTACCTTGTCTATTCTGCCATGGTTTTTGGGGACGTTTCCATTGTTTTTGCTGTCTCATATTACTCTGCTGGTAATATATTTCATCATCCCCTTGTGCCACATACACTCCTTTGTCATTACTTCCTGTCTGCTTTTTCTGTTTCAGGACCTCCTCGGCATGACAACAGTGAGTGTGTGTTTCTTCTAATGTGCCTGTTGGCAAGCCAATCCAGTGTTTCTGTATCCAAGCTTTTATATCCTTATTGGAATGCTGGATCAGAGCATTTTTTAATTGTTGTTCATACACCGGTGTTCCTGGCGATATGCCACTATGGACCCTAAAGACACTCTCAAATCTGCATCTAAAGTCTGCCCATGGCTCTCCTTCTTTCTGAGTTGTCCTAGTAATTTCAGTATAATTTATCTTTGGGCCCAATACTCCTTTTGCTCGTGTAATCATAGCTTCCACTCTTGTCTGCAACACTGGATTATCATGCTCCAGTGGCTTTCTTTCCGCGTCTACAGGATTCCAGTCCCCACGTACCTGACTCCACTTTGGGCCACATGCTTTCATCCATGCCTGTTGGACCTCAGTTCCATCTAGGTGATACGACTTTCTAATATTTTCTATGTCTTGCATGAATCCCTCAATGTCAACATGAGGTGATGGTATCATGTCAACTGCTGCTTTGATATCATCAGCATTCCATGTTCGATATACGAGCATGGTTGGTCGGTGCCCTGGAGTTCCTGCACGAGGATTTGGTACTTCTATCAAAGGATAGGTGCCTTCCTGGTCACTGTGTTCCTCCATGGGAGGAGCTGTAGGCACTTTTGTTTGACTGCGTGTTTGTGGCTTTTCTTGTTTTTCACTTTTTACCTTAGGTTTTACTGCCAAATCATACTGTGGTGGCGGTACATCATCATCCTCTGGTAGAGGAGGATATAAAGGTGTTGTTGTCACCGACGATCCAGCCGACGGTGGTTGTTGAGGTTGTTCTGGTTCTCTGTGCTGAATTATCACATCTTCTTCTGCCTTACCTACAGCTTTCTTTTTCCTTGCTTTCTCTAATCGTCGCTTCTCTGCTCCCTTCCGTCTGTTCTCTGCTTCCTCCTCCCAAAATGCCACTAAATCTGCCCCTATTTTCTGCTTCTTTTTTTTTATCACCTTTATGTTCCTTTTCCAACCTTTCCTTCAGTTTTTGAATACTAGTCAGGTTCAGTCGTCCGTCAAAGTCATGTTTATTTATCCAGGTCTCCAATTTCTTTGTTGCTTTTGGATTTTTTGCTTCCATAAATTTCCAGTCGTCAGTTGATAATTTTCCTTATTTTTAGACGTCTTACCCCCCATTTTTATTATCCCTTGTTATAATTTGGACTTCAGACGGGGGCACACCTAGGGTGTTCTAAATCTGAAGTTTTCACTTTCTTTGGACGTGACAATTAATTTGCCGTCGTGTGGTTGATTCCTTTCACCTCCCCGTAGGAAGCGGAATCACTTGCCTTTGCTTCCACTCACACAGTTGTCACTTACGTTGTCCAAAGTATTACACTCTCACACTTTTATTCTCAAAACCGGTATTACTTCGTATTAAAACAGAGGAGTCCGTACCCTCCTTCCGGAATTTAACTACGTGCGTCCCTCGCAACCGTAGAGGAGTCCGCCCTCCTCGCGGAGTTTAACTGCTTTACATTAACAGACGATTCCACGCCATCGCTTACGGAGTTTAACTGTTTATGTGATCACACTTTTATTCCCTACCGGTACGCGTATATAAACAGAGGAGTCCGCACCCTCCTTCGGAATTTAACTACGTGCGTTCCTCGCCATCGTAGAGGAGTCCGACCTCCTTACAGAGTTTAACTGTGTTTCATTAACAGACGATTCTGTATCATCGCTTGCGGAATTTAACTGTTTATGTGATCTGATCACCATTCACTCAGTACTGTTACAAAGAAATTCTACTCACTGACTCGACTTCCTGTCTGTCTTCTTCGGGAAAATCTCGTCAACCAGACGATGCCACCGGCGGTCGACAATTGCAGACACGATCAATCGATCGGACCTTGGCCAAGGATTTACGTCTGGACTTGGCGACCCCCGCCGGACACCTCCGGTATTGTTGAGATCCCGGACGTAGCCTCCAGTCAATGTTGGGTATTTTCTCCTCCAAACATTCTTAAAACCTTTAACAAGACAAACAGAGTCAAAAAACACCAGTGAGACAGAGAGTCAAATTTAGCTCGCGAGGAGTGCAAACAGTCCATACACGTAGTACCACTGAAAGCACTAAGGACTGTTGCGCATGCTCACTCTTTTTATTAGGAGAAAGCCCTACCCACATTGTGAAACTTGTCCTAAGGGGGGGGGAGCGCGAGACAAGTTTCTTCCCGTAAAACAAACACATACGTCAATAAGTGCAGCTGCGTGGAAAAACAGTTCCTTTGTTTAATCATATCTTTGAAGGTCAGCACATCTCGTTCTTGCAGGCTCCTCTGTTTGCACTTATCATCTGTTCTGCACAAGCTTGGAGTGTCCTGTTTAAAACAGTAAGCATTTGTACAGCATAAGGTCAAAATAACCTCCATCTCTTCACTCCCAGTCGTTAGTGGCTACAGAAACAAAGGTTGTGCTGTCAGTGTAATAATAACAAGTACATTCTCAGGGTTACGTTAAGACAGGTGCAAAACAGCTCAATAACATTTCATCAGAACAAAGACAAAGGAACAAATGTTTAACAGTGATAAAATATATATATATAAAATCTTTAACACACGCTGTGACCGCATACGCTGTGACTGCACACGCTGTGACCTCACACGCTATAGCCTCACATGCTGTGATCTCACACGCTGTAGCTTCACACGCTGTAGCCTCACACGCTATGACCTCGCCGCAAAGATCATGTGAAGAATTAAAAACCAGGAACAGATTTTTTTTTTCCCCCTCTGCATTCAGACTGCAGCAGTTCTGACTTTTATTCGTGTTCAACAGGCTGTAGCCTCACACGCTGTGACCTCAGATGCTGTAGCCTCACACACTGTGACCTCACAAATTGTAGCCTCACACGCTTTAGCCTCACACGCTGTAGCCTCACACACTGTGACCTCACACGCTGTAGCCTCACACACTGTGATCTCACACGCTGTAGCCTCACACACTGTGATTTCACACGCTGTGACCTCAGATGCTGTAGCCTCACACACTCTGACCTCACAAATTGTAGCCTCACACGCTGTAGCCTCACACTCTGTGACATCACAGGCTGTAGCCTCACACACTGTGACCTCACACATTGTAGCCTCACACGCTGAAGCCTCACACACTGTGACCTCACACGCTGTAGCCTCACACACTGTGACCTCACAGGCTGTAGCCTCACACACTGTGATCTCACATGCTGAAGCCTCCCACACTGTGACCTCACACACTGTGACCTCACACGCTGTAGCCTCACACACTGTGATCTCACACACTGTAGCCTCACGCTGTAGCCTCACACGCTGTGACCTCACATGCTGTAGCCTCACACACTGTAGCCTCACACACTGTGACCTCACACACTGTGATCTCACATGCTGTGACCTCACACGCTGTAGCCTCACACGCTGTAGCCTCACACACTGTGACCTCAAACGCTGTAGCTTCACACGCTGTCGCCTCACATGCTGTCGACTCACACGCTGTCACCTCACACACTGTGACCTCACACTGTGACCTCACACGCTGTAGCCTCACATGCTGTAGCCTCACACGCTGTGACCTTACACACTGTAGCCTCACGCTCTGTCACCTCACATGCTGTGACCTCACAGGCTGTGACCTCACATGATGTAGCCTCACACGATATGACCTCACACGGTGTAGCCTCACATGCTGTGACCTCACACGCTGTAGCCTCACATGCTGTCGCCGCACACGCTGTGACCTCACATGCTGTAGCTTCACAGGCTGTGACCTCAGATGCTGTAGCCTCACACACTCTGACCTCACAAATTGTAGCCTCACACGCTGTAGCCTCACACACTGTGACCTCACAGGCTGTAGCCTCACACACTGTGACCTCACACATTGTAGCCTCACACGCTGAAGCCTCACACACTGTGACCTCACAGGCTGTAGCCTCACACACTGTGATCTCACATGCTGAAGCCTCACACACTGTGATCTCACACGCTGTGACCTCACACGCTGTAGCCTCACACGCTGTAGCCTCACACACTGTGACCTCACACACTGTGATCTCACACGCTGTGACCTCACACGCTGTAGCCTCACACGCTGCAGCCTCACATGCTGTCGCCACACATGCTTTGACCTCAGATGCTGTAGCCTCACACGCTGTGACCTCACACGCTGTAGCCTCACACGGTCTAGCCTCACATGCTGTAGCCTCACACACTGATCTCACACACTGTGACCTCACACGCTGTAGCCTCACACACTGTGATCTCACACACTGTGACCTCACATGCTACAGCCTCACACACTGTGATCTCACACAGTGTGACCTCACATGCTGTAGCCTCACACACTTTGACCTCCCACACTGTGATCTCACACGCTGTAGCCGCACACGCTGTGACCTCACACGCTGTGACCTCACACGCTGTAGCCTCACACGCTGTGACCTCACATGCTGTAGCCTCACACGGCCTAGCCTCACATGCTGTAGGCTCACACGCTGTGACCTCACATGCTGTAGCCTCACACACTGATCTCACACACTGTGACCTCACATGCTGTAGCCTCACACACTGTGACCTCACACACTGTGATTTCACACACTGTTGCCTCACATGCTGTGACCTCACATGCTGTAGCCTCACGCGCTGTATCCGCACATGCTGTGACCTCACACACTGTGACCTTACACGCTGTGACCTCACACGCTGTGGCCGCACAAGCGGTAGCCGCACACACTGTGACCTCACACACTGTGACCTCACACGCTGTAGCCTCACACACTGTGACCTCAACGCTGTAGCCTCACACACTGTGATCTCACACGCTGTGACCTCACACACTGTGACCTCACACAGTGTGATTTCACATACTGTAGCCTCAAACGCTGTAGGCTCACACACTGTGACCTCACATGCTGTGACTTCACACGCTGTGATCTGACACGCTGTGACCTCACACGCTGTAGCCTCACATGCTGTAGCCTCACACACTGAACTCACACGCTGTAGCCTCACACACTGTGATCTCACACACTGTGACCTCACATGCTGTAGCCTCACACACTGTGATCTCACACGCTGTGACCTCACATGCTGTAGCTTCACACACTGTGACCTCACACACTGTGATTTTACACACTGTTGCCTCACATGCTGTGACCTCACATGCTGTAGCCTCACACGCTGTAGCCGCACACGCTGTAGCTGCACATGCTGTGACCTCACTCGCTGTGACCTCGCACGCTGTGACCTCACACGCTGTAGCCTCACACGATGTAGTCTCACACGCTATGACCTTACATGCTGTAGCCTCACACGCTGTGACCTCACACACTGTGATTTCACACACTGTTGCCTCAAATGCTGTGACCTCACACACTGTAGCCTCACATGCTGTATCCGCACACGCTATGACCTCATACACTGTGACCTCACACACTGTGACCTCACACGCTGTGACCTCACACACTGTGTCACACACTGTTGCCTCACATGCTGTGACCTCACATGCTGTAGCCTCACACGCTGTATCCGCACATGCTGTGACCTCACACACTGTGACCTCACACGCTGTAGCCGCACACGCTGTAGCCGCACATCCTGTGACCTCACACACTGTAGCCTCATGCTGTAACCTCACACACTGTGACCTCACATGCTGTAGCCTCACACACTGTAGCCTCACACACTGTGACCTCACACGCTGTAGCCTCACACACTGATCTCACAAACTGTGACCTCACACGCTGTAGCTTCACACACTGTGACCTCACACGCTGTGACCTCACACACTGTAGCCTCACACGCTGTGACCGCATACGCTGTGACTGCACACGCTGTGACCTCACACGCTATAGCCTCACACGCTGTGATCTCACACGCTGTAGCTTCACACGCTGTAGCCTCACACGCTGTGACCTCGCCGCAAAGATCATGTGAAGAATTAAAAACCAGGAACAGATTTTTTTTTCCCCTCTGCATTCAGACTGCAGCAGTTCTGACTTTTATTCGTGTTCAACAGGCTGTAGCCTCACACGCTGTGACCTCAGATGCTGTAGCCTCACACACTGTGACCTCACAAATTGTAGCCTCACACGCTTTAGCCTCACACGCTGTAGCCTCACACACTGTGACCTCACACACTGTAGCCTCACACGCTGTAGGCTCACACACTGACAGTGGACTCATCTCTGTGCTTGTTCTGTTAGACCTCAGTGCTGCTTTTGATACTGTTGACCATAAAATTTTATTACAGAGATTAGAGCATGCCATAGGTATTAAAGGCACTGCGCTGCGGTGGTTTGAATCATATTTGTCTAATAGATTACAATTTGTTCATGTAAATGGGGAATCTTCTTCACAGACTAAAGTTAATTATGGAGTTCCACAAAGTTCTGTGCTAGGACCAATTTTATTCACTTTATACATGCTTCCCTTAGGCAGTATTATTAGACGGTATTGCTTAAATTTTCATTGTTACGCAGATGATACCCAGCTTTATCTATCCATGAAGCCAGAGGACACACACCAATTAGCTAAACTGCAGGATTGTCTTACAGACATAAAGACATGGATGACCTCTAATTTCCTGCTTTTAAACTCAGATAAAACTGAAGTTATTGTACTTAGCCTCAACAGGCTGTAGCCTCACACGCTGTGACCTCAGATGCTGTAGCCTCACACGCTGTAGCCTCACACACTGTGACCTCACACGCTGTAGCCTCACACACTGTGATCTCACACGCTGTGACCTCACACACTGTGACCTCACACACTGTGATTTCACACACTGTAGGCTCACACACTGTGACCTCACATGTTGTGACTTCACACGCTGTGATCTGACCCGCTGTGACCTCACACGCTGTAGCCTCACACGCTGTAGCCTCACACACTGACCTCACACGCTGTAGCCTCACACACTGTGATCTCACACACTGTGACCTCACATGCTGTAGCCTCACACACTGTGATCTCACACGCTGTGACCTCACATGCTGTAGCCTCACACACTGTGATCTCACACGCTGTGACCTCACATGCTGTGACTTCACACGCTGTGATCTGACACGCTGTGACCTCACACGCTGTAGCCTCACACACTGACCTCACACGCTGTAGCCTCGCACACTGTGATCTCACACACTGTTGCCTCACATGCTGTAGCCTCACACGCTGTAGCTGCACACGCTGTAGCCGCACATGCTGTGACCTCGCACGCTGTGACCTCACACACTGTAACCTCACACGCTGTAGTCTCACACGCTATGACCTTACATGCTGTAGCCTCACACGCTGTGACCTCACACACTGTGATTTCACACACTGTAGCCTCACATGCTGTATCCGCACACGCTGTTTCCTCATACACTGTGACCTCACACACTGTGACCTCATACGCTGTGACCTCACACGCTGTAGCCGCACACGCTGTGACCTCACACGCTGTGACTTCACACGCTGTAGCCGCACACGCTGTGACCCACACACTGTTACTTCACACACTGTGACCTCACACGCTGTGACCTCACACACTGTGACCTCACACACTGTGATTTCACACACTGTTGCCTCACATGCTGTGACCTCACATGCTGTAGCCTCACACACTGTATCCGCACAAGCTGTGACCTCACACACTGTGACCTCACACGCTGTAGCCGCACACGCTGTAGACTCATGCTGTAGCCTCACACACTTTGACCTCATATGCTGTAGCCTCACACGCTGTAGCCTCACACACTGTGACCTCACACGCTGTAGCCTCACACGCTGAAGCCTCACACACTGTGACCTCACACGCTGTGACATCACACACTGTGACCTCACATGCTGTAGCCTCACACACTTTGACCTCACACACTGTGATCTCACACGCTGTAGCCGCACACGCTGTCACCGCACATGCTGTGATCTCACACGCTCGTGTAATCATAGCTTCCACTCTTGTCTGCAACACTGGATTATCATGCTCCAGTGGCTTTCTTTCCGCGTCTACAGGATTCCAGTCCCCACGTACCTGACTCCACTTTGGGCCACATGCTTTCATCCATGCCTGTTGGACCTCAGTTCCATCTAGGTGATACGACTTTCTAATATTTCTATGTCTTGCATGAATCCCTCAATGTCAACATGAGGTGATGGTATCATGTCAACTGCTGCTTTGATATCATCAGCATTCCATGTTCGATATACGAGCATGGTTGGTCGGTGCCCTGGAGTTCCTGCACGAGGATTTGGTACTTCTATCAAAGGATAGGTGCCTTCCTGGTCACTGTGTTCCTCCATGGGAGGAGCTGTAGGCACTTTTGTTTGACTGCGTGTTTGTGGCTTTTCTTGTTTTTCACTTTTTACCTTAGGTTTTACTGCCAAATCATACTGTGGTGGCGGTACATCATCATCCTCTGGTAGAGGAGGATATAAAGGTGTTGTTGTCACCGACGATCCAGCCGACGGTGGTTGTTGAGGTTGTTCTGGTTCTCTGTGCTGAATTATCACATCTTCTTCTGCCTTACCTACAGCTTTCTTTTTCCTTGCTTTCTCTAATCGTCGCTTCTCTGCTCCCTTCCGTCTGTTCTCTGCTTCCTCCTCCCAAAATGCCACTAAATCTGCCCCTATTTTCTGCTTCTTTTTTTTTTATCACCTTTATGTTCCTTTTCCAACCTTTCCTTCAGTTTTTGAATACTAGTCAGGTTCAGTCGTCCGTCAAAGTCATGTTTATTTATCCAGGTCTCCAATTTCTTTGTTGCTTTTGGATTTTTTGCTTCCATAAATTTCCAGTCGTCAGTTGATAAATTTTCCTTATTTTTAGACGTCTTACCCCCCATTTTTATTATCCCTTGTTATAATTTGGACTTCAGACGGGGGCACACCTAGGGTGTTCTAAATCTGAAGTTTTCACTTTCTTTGGACGTGACAATTAATTTGCCGTCGTGTGGTTGATTCCTTTCACCTCCCCGTAGGAAGCGGAATCACTTGCCTTTGCTTCCACTCACACAGTTGTCACTTACGTTGTCCAAAGTATTACACTCTCACACTTTTATTCTCAAAACCGGTATTACTTCGTATTAAAACAGAGGAGTCCGTACCCTCCTTCCGGAATTTAACTACGTGCGTCCCTCGCAACCGTAGAGGAGTCCGCCCTCCTCGCGGAGTTTAACTGCTTTACATTAACAGACGATTCCACGCCATCGCTTACGGAGTTTAACTGTTTATGTGATCACACTTTTATTCCCTACCGGTACGCGTATATAAACAGAGGAGTCCGCACCCTCCTTCGGAATTTAACTACGTGCGTTCCTCGCCATCGTAGAGGAGTCCGACCTCCTTACAGAGTTTAACTGTGTTTCATTAACAGACGATTCTGTATCATCGCTTGCGGAATTTAACTGTTTATGTGATCTGATCACCATTCACTCAGTACTGTTACAAAGAAATTCTACTCACTGACTCGACTTCCTGTCTGTCTTCTTCGGGAAAATCTCGTCAACCAGACGATGCCACCGGCGGTCGACAATTGCAGACACGATCAATCGATCGGACCTTGGCCAAGGATTTACGTCTGGACTTGGCGACCCCCGCCGGACACCTCCGGTATTGTTGAGATCCCGGACGTAGCCTCCAGTCAATGTTGGGTATTTTCTCCTCCAAACATTCTTAAAACCTTTAACAAGACAAACAGAGTCAAAAAACACCAGTGAGACAGAGAGTCAAATTTAGCTCGCGAGGAGTGCAAACAGTCCATACACGTAGTACCACTGAAAGCACTAAGGACTGTTGCGCATGCTCACTCTTTTTATTAGGAGAAAGCCCTACCCACATTGTGAAACTTGTCCTAAGGGGGGGGGAGCGCGAGACAAGTTTCTTCCCGTAAAACAAACACATACGTCAATAAGTGCAGCTGCGTGGAAAAACAGTTCCTTTGTTTAATCATATCTTTGAAGGTCAGCACATCTCGTTCTTGCAGGCTCCTCTGTTTGCACTTATCATCTGTTCTGCACAAGCTTGGAGTGTCCTGTTTAAAACAGTAAGCATTTGTACAGCATAAGGTCAAAATAACCTCCATCTCTTCACTCCCAGTCGTTAGTGGCTACAGAAACAAAGGTTGTGCTGTCAGTGTAATAATAACAAGTACATTCTCAGGGTTACGTTAAGACAGGTGCAAAACAGCTCAATAACATTTCATCAGAACAAAGACAAAGGAACAAATGTTTAACAGTGATAAAATATATATATATAAAATCTTTAACACACGCTGTGACCGCATACGCTGTGACTGCACACGCTGTGACCTCACACGCTATAGCCTCACATGCTGTGATCTCACACGCTGTAGCTTCACACGCTGTAGCCTCACACGCTATGACCTCGCCGCAAAGATCATGTGAAGAATTAAAAACCAGGAACAGATTTTTTTTTTCCCCCTCTGCATTCAGACTGCAGCAGTTCTGACTTTTATTCGTGTTCAACAGGCTGTAGCCTCACACGCTGTGACCTCAGATGCTGTAGCCTCACACACTGTGACCTCACAAATTGTAGCCTCACACGCTTTAGCCTCACACGCTGTAGCCTCACACACTGTGACCTCACACGCTGTAGCCTCACACACTGTGATCTCACACGCTGTAGCCTCACACACTGTGATTTCACACGCTGTGACCTCAGATGCTGTAGCCTCACACACTCTGACCTCACAAATTGTAGCCTCACACGCTGTAGCCTCACACTCTGTGACATCACAGGCTGTAGCCTCACACACTGTGACCTCACACATTGTAGCCTCACACGCTGAAGGCTCACACACTGTGACCTCACACGCTGTAGCCTCACACACTGTGACCTCACAGGCTGTAGCCTCACACACTGTGATCTCACATGCTGAAGCCTCCCACACTGTGACCTCACACACTGTGACCTCACACGCTGTAGCCTCACACACTGTGATCTCACACACTGTAGCCTCACGCTGTAGCCTCACACGCTGTGACCTCACATGCTGTAGCCTCACACACTGTAGCCTCACACACTGTGACCTCACACACTGTGATCTCACATGCTGTGACCTCACACGCTGTAGCCTCACACGCTGTAGCCTCACACACTGTGACCTCAAACGCTGTAGCTTCACACGCTGTCGCCTCACATGCTGTCGACTCACATGCTGTCACCTCACACACTGTGACCTCACACTGTGACCTCACACGCTGTAGCCTCACATGCTGTAGCCTCACACGCTGTGACCTTACACACTGTAGCCTCACGCTCTGTCACCTCACATGCTGTGACCTCACAGGCTGTGACCTCACATGATGTAGCCTCACGCGATATGACCTCACACGGTGTAGCCTCACATGCTGTGACCTCACACGCTGTAGCCTCACATGCTGTCGCCGCACACGCTGTGACCTCACATGCTGTAGCTTCACACGCTGTGACCTCAGATGCTGTAGCCTCACACACTCTGACCTCACAAATTGTAGCCTCACACGCTGTAGCCTCACACACTGTGACCTCACAGGCTGTAGCCTCACACACTGTGACCTCACACATTGTAGCCTCACACGCTGAAGCCTCACACACTGTGACCTCACAGGCTGTAGCCTCACACACTGTGATCTCACATGCTGAAGCCTCACACACTGTGATCTCACACGCTGTGACCTCACATGCTGTAGCCTCACACGCTGTAGCCTCACACACTGTGACCTCACACACTGTGATCTCACACGCTGTGACCTCACACGCTGTAGCCTCACACGCTGCAGCCTCACATGCTGTCGCCACACATGCTTTGACCTCAGATGCTGTAGCCTCACACGCTGTGACCTCACACGCTGTAGCCTCACACGGTCTAGCCTCACATGCTGTAGCCTCACACACTGATCTCACACACTGTGACCTCACACGCTGTAGCCTCACACACTGTGATCTCACACACTGTGACCTCACATGCTACAGCCTCACACACTGTGATCTCACACAGTGTGACCTCACATGCTGTAGCCTCACACACTTTGACCTCCCACACTGTGATCTCACACGCTGTAGCCGCACACGCTGTGACCTCACACGCTGTGACCTCACACGCTGTAGCCTCACACGCTGTGACCTCACATGCTGTAGCCTCACACGGCCTAGCCTCACATGCTGTAGGCTCACACGCTGTGACCTCACACACTGTGACCTTACACGCTGTGACCTCACACGCTGTGGCCGCACAAGCGGTAGCCGCACACACTGTGACCTCACACACTGTGACCTCACACGCTGTAGCCTCACACACTGTGACCTCAACGCTGTAGCCTCACACACTGTGATCTCACACGCTGTGACCTCACACACTGTGACCTCACACAGTGTGATTTCACATACTGTAGCCTCAAACGCTGTAGGCTCACACACTGTGACCTCACATGCTGTGACTTCACACGCTGTGATCTGACACGCTGTGACCTCACACGCTGTAGCCTCACATGCTGTAGCCTCACACACTGAACTCACACGCTGTAGCCTCACACACTGTGATCTCACACACTGTGACCTCACATGCTGTAGCCTCACACACTGTGATCTCACACGCTGTGACCTCACATGCTGTAGCTTCACACACTGTGACCTCACACACTGTGATTTTACACACTGTTGCCTCACATGCTGTGACCTCACATGCTGTAGCCTCACACGCTGTAGCCGCACACGCTGTAGCTGCACATGCTGTGACCTCACACGCTGTGACCTCGCACGCTGTGACCTCACACGCTGTAGCCTCACACGATGTAGTCTCACACGCTATGACCTTACATGCTGTAGCCTCACACGCTGTGACCTCACACACTGTGATTTCACACACTGTTGCCTCACATGCTGTGACCTCACACACTGTAGCCTCACATGCTGTATCCGCACACGCTGTGACCTCATACACTGTGACCTCACACACTGTGACCTCACACGCTGTGACCTCACACACTGTGACCTCACACACTGTGATTTCACACACTGTTGCCTCACATGCTGTGACCTCACACGCTGTAGCCTCACACGCTGTATCCGCACATGCTGTGACCTCACACACTGTGACCTCACACGCTGTAGCCGCACACGCTGTAGCCGCACATCCTGTGACCTCACACACTGTAGCCTCATGCTGTAACCTCACACACTGTGACCTCACATGCTGTAGCCTCACACACTGTAGCCTCACACACTGTGACCTCACACGCTGTAGCCTCACACACTGATCTCACAAACTGTGACCTCACACGCTGTAGCTTCACACACTGTGACCTCACACGCTGTGACCTCACACACTGTAGCCTCACACGCTGTGACCGCATACGCTGTGACTGCACACGCTGTGACCTCACACGCTATAGCCTCACACGCTGTGATCTCACACGCTGTAGCTTCACACGCTGTAGCCTCACACGCTGTGACCTCGCCGCAAAGATCATGTGAAGAATTAAAAACCAGGAACAGATTTTTTTTTCCCCTCTGCATTCAGACTGCAGCAGTTCTGACTTTTATTCGTGTTCAACAGGCTGTAGCCTCACACGCTGTGACCTCAGATGCTGTAGCCTCACACACTGTGACCTCACAAATTGTAGCCTCACACGCTTTAGCCTCACACGCTGTAGCCTCACACACTGTGACCTCACACACTGTAGCCTCACACGCTGTAGGCTCACACACTGACAGTGGACTCATCTCTGTGCTTGTTCTGTTAGACCTCAGTGCTGCTTTTGATACTGTTGACCATAAAATTTTATTACAGAGATTAGAGCATGCCATAGGTATTAAAGGCACTGCGCTGCGGTGGTTTGAATCATATTTGTCTAATAGATTACAATTTGTTCATGTAAATGGGGAATCTTCTTCACAGACTAAAGTTAATTATGGAGTTCCACAAAGTTCTGTGCTAGGACCAATTTTATTCACTTTATACATGCTTCCCTTAGGCAGTATTATTAGACGGTATTGCTTAAATTTTCATTGTTACGCAGATGATACCCAGCTTTATCTATCCATGAAGCCAGAGGACACACACCAATTAGCTAAACTGCAGGATTGTCTTACAGACATAAAGACATGGATGACCTCTAATTTCCTGCTTTTAAACTCAGATAAAACTGAAGTTATTGTACTTAGCCTCAACAGGCTGTAGCCTCACACGCTGTGACCTCAGATGCTGTAGCCTCACACGCTGTAGCCTCACACACTGTGACCTCACACGCTGTAGCCTCACACACTGTGATCTCACACGCTGTAGCCTCACACACTGTGATCTCACACGCTGTGACCTCACACACTGTGATTTCACACACTGTAGGCTCACACACTGTGACCTCACATGTTGTGACTTCACACGCTGTGATCTGACCCGCTGTGACCTCACACGCTGTAGCCTCACACGCTGTAGCCTCACACGCTGTAGCCTCACACGCTGTAGCCTCACACACTGTGATCTCACACACTGTAGCCTCACATGCTGTAGCCTCACACACTGTGATCTCACACGCTGTGACCTCACATGCTGTAGCCTCACACACTGTGATCTCACACGCTGTGACCTCACACGCTGTGACTTCACACGCTGTGATCTGACACGCTGTGACCTCACACGCTGTAGCCTCACACACTGACCTCACACGCTGTAGCCTCGCACACTGTGATCTCACACACTGTTGCCTCACATGCTGTGACCTCACATGCTGTAGCCTCACACGCTGTAGCTGCACACGCTGTAGCCGCACATGCTGTGACCTCGCACGCTGTGACCTCACACGCTGTAACCTCACACGCTGTAGTCTCACACGCTATGACCTTACATGCTGTAGCCTCACACGCTGTGACCTCACACACTGTGATTTCACACACTGTAGCCTCACATGCTGTATCCGCACACGCTGTTTCCTCATACACTGTGACCTCACACACTGTGACCTCATACGCTGTGACCTCACACGCTGTAGCCGCACACGCTGTAGCCGCACATGCTGTGACCTCACACGCTGTGACTTCACACGCTGTAGCCGCACACGCTGTGACCCACACACTGTTACTTCACACACTGTGACCTCACACGCTGTGACCTCACACACTGTGACCTCACACACTGTGATTTCACACACTGTTGCCTCACATGCTGTGACCTCACATGCTGTAGCCTCACACACTGTATCCGCACAAGCTGTGACCTCACACACTGTGACCTCACACGCTGTAGCCGCACACGCTGTAGCCGCACATCCTGTGACCTCACACACTGTAGCCTCATGCTGTAGCCTCACACACTTTGACCTCATATGCTGTAGCCTCACACGCTGTAGCCTCACACACTGTGACCTCACACGCTGTGACATCACACACTGTGACCTCACATGCTGTAGCCTCACACACTTTGACCTCACACACTGTGATCTCACACGCTGTAGCCGCACACGCTGTCACCGCACACGCTGTGATCTCACACGCTGTATCCACACATGCTGTGACCTCACACACTGTAGCCTCACACACTGTGAGCTCACACGCTGTGACCTCACACGCTGTAGCCGCACACGCTGTAGCCGCACATGCTGTGACCTCGCACGCTGTGACCTCACACGCTGTAGCCTCACACGCTGTAGCCGCACTCACTGTGACCTCACACGCTGTGACCCACACACTGTGACTTCACACACTGTAGCTGCACATGCTGTAGCTGCACACGCTGTGACCTCACACGCTGTGACATCACACACTGTAGCCTCACACACTGTGACCTCACACGCTGTAGCCGCACATGCTGTCACCGAACACGCTGTGACCTCACACGCTGTAGCCTCACATGGTCTAGCCTCACATGCTGTAGCCTCACACACTGATCTCACACACTGTGACCTCACACGCTGTAGCCTCACACACTGTGATCTCACACAATGTGACCTCACATGCTGTAGCCTCACACACTTTGACCTCACACACTGTGATTTCACACGCTGTAGCCGCACACGCTGTCACCGCACACACTGTGACCTCACACGCTGTGACCTCACACGCTGTAGCCTCACACGCTGTGACCTCACATGCTGTAGCCTCACCCACTGATCTCACACACTGTGACCTCACACGCTGTAGCCTCACACACTGTGACCTCACACACTGTGAGTTCACACACTGTTGCCTCACATGCTGTGACCTCACATGCTGTAGCCTCACACACTGTGACCTCACACACTGTGATTTCACAAACTGTTGCCTCACATGCTGTGACCTCACACGCTGTAGCCTCACACGCTGTATCCGCATACGCTTTGACCTCACACACTGTGACCTCACACACTGTAGCCTCATGCTGTAGCCTCACACACTGTGACCTCACACGCTGTAGCCTCACACGCTGAAGCCTCACACACTGTGACCTCACACGCTGTAGCCTCACACGCTGAAGCCTCACACACTGTGACCTCACACGCCATAGCCTCACACGCTGTGACCTCGCACGCTGTGGCCTCACACGCTGTAGCCTCACACGCTGTAGCCTCACACGCTATGACCTTACATGCTGTAGCCTCACACGCTGTGACCTCACACACTATGATTTCACACACTGTAGCCTCACACGCTGTGACCTCACACACTGTGACCTCACACGCTGTAGCCGCACACGCTGTCACCGCACACGCTGTGACCTCACACACTGTGACCTCACACGCTGTAGCCTAACACGCTGTGACCTCACACGCTGTAGCCTCACACGGTCTAGCCTCACATGCTGTAGCCTCACACGCTGTGACCTCACATGCTGTAGCCTCACACACTGATCTCACACACTGTGACCTCACACGCTGTAGCCTCACACGCTGTGATCTCACACGCTGTGACCTCACATGCTGTAGCCTCACACACTGTGACCTCACACACTGTGACCTCACACGCTGTAGCCTCACACACTGTGGCCTCACACACTGTGATTTCACACACTGTTGCCTCACATGCTGTGACCTCACACGCTGTATCCTCACACGCTGTATCTGCACATGCTGTGACCTCACACACTGTGACCTCACACGCTGTGACCTCACACACTGTAGCCTCACACGCTGTAGCCTCACACGCTATGACCTCCCATGCTGTAGCCTCACACGCTGAGACCTCACACGCTGTCGCCTCACACGCTATGACCTCCCATGCTGTATCTGCACACGCTGTGACCTCACACGCTGTGTCCCACACACTGTGACTTGACACACTGTAGCCGCACACGCTGTAGCCGCACATGCTATAGCCGCACACGCTGTGACCTCACACGCTGTGACATCACACCCTGTGACCTCACACACTGTATCCTCACACGCTGTGTCCTCACACACTGTGACCTCACATGCTGTAGCCGCACACGCTGTCACCGCACACGCTGTGACCTCACACGCTGTAGCCTCACACGTTGTGACCTCACACGCTTGTAGCCTCACACGGTCAAGCCTCACATGCTGTAGCCTCACACACTGTATCCGCACAAGCTGTGACCTCACACACTGTGACCTCACACGCTGTAGCCGCACACGCTGTAGCCGCACATCCTGTGACCTCACACACTGTAGCCTCACATGCTGTGACTTCACACGCTGTGATCTGACACGCTGTGACCTCACACGCTGTAGCCTCACATGCTGTAGCCTCACACACTGAACTCACACGCTGTAGCCTCACACACTGTGATCTCACACACTGTGACCTCACATGCTGTAGCCTCACACACTGTGATCTCACACGCTGTGACCTCACATGCTGTAGCTTCACACACTGTGACCTCACACACTGTGATTTTACACACTGTTGCCTCACATGCTGTGACCTCACATGCTGTAGCCTCACACGCTGTAGCCGCACACGCTGTAGCTGCACATGCTGTGACCTCACTCGCTGTGACCTCGCACGCTGTGACCTCACACGCTGTAGCCTCACACGATGTAGTCTCACACGCTATGACCTTACATGCTGTAGCCTCACACGCTGTGACCTCACACACTGTGATTTCACACACTGTTGCCTCAAATGCTGTGACCTCACACACTGTAGCCTCACATGCTGTATCCGCACACGCTATGACCTCATACACTGTGACCTCACACACTGTGACCTCACACGCTGTGACCTCACACACTGTGTCACACACTGTGATTTCACACACTGTTGCCTCACATGCTGTGACCTCACATGCTGTAGCCTCACACGCTGTATCCGCACATGCTGTGACCTCACACACTGTGACCTCACACGCTGTAGCCGCACACGCTGTAGCCGCACATCCTGTGACCTCACACACTGTAGCCTCATGCTGTAACCTCACACACTGTGACCTCACATGCTGTAGCCTCACACACTGTAGCCTCACACACTGTGACCTCACACGCTGTAGCCTCACACACTGATCTCACAAACTGTGACCTCACACGCTGTAGCTTCACACACTGTGACCTCACACGCTGTGACCTCACACACTGTAGCCTCACACGCTGTGACCGCATACGCTGTGACTGCACACGCTGTGACCTCACACGCTATAGCCTCACACGCTGTGATCTCACACGCTGTAGCTTCACACGCTGTAGCCTCACACGCTGTGACCTCGCCGCAAAGATCATGTGAAGAATTAAAAACCAGGAACAGATTTTTTTTTCCCCTCTGCATTCAGACTGCAGCAGTTCTGACTTTTATTCGTGTTCAACAGGCTGTAGCCTCACACGCTGTGACCTCAGATGCTGTAGCCTCACACACTGTGACCTCACAAATTGTAGCCTCACACGCTTTAGCCTCACACGCTGTAGCCTCACACACTGTGACCTCACACACTGTAGCCTCACACGCTGTAGGCTCACACACTGACAGTGGACTCATCTCTGTGCTTGTTCTGTTAGACCTCAGTGCTGCTTTTGATACTGTTGACCATAAAATTTTATTACAGAGATTAGAGCATGCCATAGGTATTAAAGGCACTGCGCTGCGGTGGTTTGAATCATATTTGTCTAATAGATTACAATTTGTTCATGTAAATGGGGAATCTTCTTCACAGACTAAAGTTAATTATGGAGTTCCACAAAGTTCTGTGCTAGGACCAATTTTATTCACTTTATACATGCTTCCCTTAGGCAGTATTATTAGACGGTATTGCTTAAATTTTCATTGTTACGCAGATGATACCCAGCTTTATCTATCCATGAAGCCAGAGGACACACACCAATTAGCTAAACTGCAGGATTGTCTTACAGACATAAAGACATGGATGACCTCTAATTTCCTGCTTTTAAACTCAGATAAAACTGAAGTTATTGTACTTAGCCTCAACAGGCTGTAGCCTCACACGCTGTGACCTCAGATGCTGTAGCCTCACACGCTGTAGCCTCACACACTGTGACCTCAACGCTGTAGCCTCACACACTGTGACCTCACACGCTGTAGCCTCACACACTGTGATCTCACACGCTGTGACCTCACACACTGTGATTTCACACACTGTAGGCTCACACACTGTGACCTCACATGCTGTGACTTCACACGCTGTGATCTGACCCGCTGTGACCTCACACGCTGTAGCCTCACACGCTGTAGCCTCACACACTGACCTCACACGCTGTAGCCTCACACACTGTGATCTCACACACTGTGACCTCACATGCTGTAGCCTCACACACTGTGATCTCACACGCTGTGACCTCACATGCTGTAGCCTCACACACTGTGATCTCACACGCTGTGACCTCACATGCTGTGACTTCACACGCTGTGATCTGACACGCTGTGACCTCACACGCTGTAGCCTCACACACTGACCTCACACGCTGTAGCCTCGCACACTGTGATCTCACACACTGTTGCCTCACATGCTGTGACCTCACATGCTGTAGCCTCACACGCTGTAGCTGCACACGCTGTAGCCGCACATGCTGTGACCTCGCACGCTGTGACCTCACACGCTGTAACCTCACACGCTGTAGTCTCACACGCTATGACCTTACATGCTGTAGCCTCACACGCTGTGACCTCACACACTGTGATTTCACACACTGTAGCCTCACATGCTGTATCCGCACACGCTGTTTCCTCATACACTGTGACCTCACACACTGTGACCTCATACGCTGTGACCTCACACGCTGTAGCCGCACACGCTGTAGCCGCACATGCTGTGACCTCACACGCTGTGACTTCACACGCTGTAGCCGCACACGCTGTGACCCACACACTGTTACTTCACACACTGTGACCTCACACGCTGTGACCTCACACACTGTGACCTCACACACTGTGATTTCACACACTGTTGCCTCAC
>NW_022986589.1:0-25771 GCF_902500255.1 Thalassophryne amazonica
AAAGCCTATAAATGAATTTCTGGAGCTATACAAGCAGAAGGAGCTCTTTGACGGAGTTTTTTTTGTTTTTTGTTTTTTTTTCCCCATCCCCCCACTGTGCTCTCTGAGCTGCAGCCTGCCGGCGGTGGAGGGACAAGCGGGCAGTTCAGCACAAACAGCCTGGCTAGATTTTAGAAAACTACCTGATAGCAGAGCAGAGTGTGACGGCGCTGTCAGAACACTGATGGCGCGGCGCCGTTGTTCCATTGTCTGGGGAGAACCCTGTGATATCATGATTTCCGATTGTCTGCTGCGTGGAGAGTGGCAGGAAAAACCAAAGACGCTTTCTTGCAAGGTGCAAGACAAGTTGTGATGTAAATAAGAAAACAAAAAGGTGGCGGTCAGGTATTTTGGTTCCAAGCGATGAAACTAAAGAATTAACATTTTAAACCAAAAAAAAAAAAAGCCACTTGTCTGGTCGGACAACAATTTAGAGCTATTGCTTGTTTGATCACATTTTCCACTTGTCCCGGACAATCGGACAAGTGTTAATGTCGATGGTAGACCCTTTCTCTTCAAAGGCTTCATTTTGCTCTGTGGGTCGCGTTGGAAAAGTGTAGCTGTCACTGCTAATTTGATTAGCTGTTATGCTCTAGTCTTCTTCTGGTTTTTTTTTTGTTTTTTTCCTTGGGATGTTGCAGTGCCACACACAGGCCTGGCACTGTACTACAACGTTAATGAAGCTGTGACACTGTAATGCTGTGTTCACACCAGATGACACGCAACGCCGCAAATTCGCTTCCCTCGCCTGGCTATGGACACGCCACCATCGCCCTGTGTGTCGCTCTGCTTTCGCTGTGAAAATTTCCCCAATGCGTCATCAAATAAGAGGAGCTTCCATTCCGCTCGCAGTCAAGTCAACACTGCGGACCTTGATCACACGGAGCGAGTTGCTGTGCTCTATTTGTTGTGGAAAGCTGACAAACGTCGCCAGCGGCGCCGTCCCTGGGTTCACAACATCCTCATGAGACGTTCCCAATTCAGGGGGTTTCATTATTTGCTGCAGGAGCTGCGTCTGGATGATGGCCGCTTTCAGCGGTACTTCCACCTCTCTAGGACCCAGTTTGAGGTCCTCCTGTCTCGTTTGCGCGCACACATGTGAACAATTGAAAAAAAAAAAACTGGCTGCTGCTGCGGTGCTGCTGCTTACTCTCCCCTCAAACTCTGTCATAATTGTGTTATAAACCAGTCACCATTTGGTTTAGTATACATCTGTGTAGTTAATAAATAAAATAATCTTCACGGACGATTCGTTTGCACGCGTAGGTAAAAAAACAAAAAATAAAATAAAACAAAACTGGCTGCTGCTGCTGCTGCTTACTCTCCCCTCAAACTCTGTCATAATTGTGTTAGAAACCAGTCACCATTTGTTTTAGTATACATCTGTGTAGTTAATAAATAAAATAATCTTCACGGACGATTCATTTGCGCGCGCAGGTTAAAAAAAAAAAAAAAAAAAAACTGGCTGCTGCTCACTCTCCCCTCAAACTCTGTCATAATTGTGTTATAAACCAGTCACCATTTGGTTTAGTATACATCTGTGTAGTTAATAAATAAAATAATCTTCACGGACGATTCGTTTGCATGCGTAGGTAAAAAAACAAAAAATAAAATAAAACAAAACTGGCTGCTGCTGCTGCTGCTTACTCTCCCCTCAAACTCTGTCATAATTGTGTTAGAAACCAGTCACCATTTGTTTTAGTATACATCTGTGTAGTTAATAAATAAAATAATCTTCACGGACGATTCATTTGCGCGCGCAGGTTAAAAAAAAAAAAAAAAAAACTGGCTGCTGCTTACTCTCCCCTCAAACTCTGTCATAATTGTGTTAGAAACCAGTCACCATTTGTTTTAGTATACATCTGTGTAGTTAATAAATAAAATAATCTTCACGGACGATTCGTTTGCACGCGTAGGTAAAAAAACAAAAAATAAAATAAAACAAAACTGGCTGCTGCTGCTGCTGCTTACTCTCCCCTCAAACTCTGTCATAATTGTGTTAGAAACCAGTCACCATTTGTTTTAGTATACATCTGTGTAGTTAATAAATAAAATAATCTTCACGGACGATTCATTTGCGCGCGCAGGTTAAAAAAAAAAAAAAAAAAAACTGGCTGCTGCTCACTCTCCCCTCAAACTCTGTCATAATTGTGAAATAAAGAACAAAAGGGACATAAGTCCTGCTCACAGGCTGGCTGCCAGAGACAGGACATGTCCACATCAAGTATAAACTCCAGACATCTCCATGTCACTACATATCCAGTCCCTGATTGGTCATCGCGATGCGACAAGACGAAAAAGTTCCGATTTTTCAACTTGGGGAGGAGGGCGACGCGATATCGCACCACAAACATGCCAATCGCTCAAAATTGCTTCATTCGCGTCCATTGCATTGCATGGCTTGAACTTTTGTGGCGCCACAACGTGTCCTTCCATAGGGATTACATGGCAACATGTTGCCGCCGATGCTCGCGTGTTGTCCAGTGTGAACGCGGCATATGGACTTTGAAACTTGGTCCTTACTACGACCTTTTGGTTTTTACGTAGCCCCTTTAAAAGCCCTCAGACACTCGTGGTGATGAATGTAAGCGTATCAGCAGACGAACATCTTGTGTGTTGACTCTGTGTCATGACTCCATTGGTTCATGTGTTGCAGTGACAGCGTGCTGCTGATGGCTGACTGCTTCACGGTTCTGGCACAGCTCAAACATCTCCTCCATCTGTCGCTGAGTCGCTGCTACCACATTCACGCAGCTGCCTTCAGGTAGGTTTGTGTGTCCGGGTGTCGCTGGTTTCCTCCGGCTCACACGCTGACCGTGCCTTTGCCGTCTCTCCAGTGGCTTTGAGCAGACGTTCCCCACGGTGCGGCTACTGGATGTGTTCGGGCTCGTGCATGACAGCCAGCTGCCCTCCCTGAAGAATGAAATTCCTCGCATCTCCATCAACTCCAAGCCCTTCTCCGGCGTGGCCCGTCCCACGCCGGCACTGTGCCCCAAGCACCACGAGCGCACCATGTGGGGCAGGAGCTGTCGGCTCCGGTTCAAGATGTAACCGCGGGACGAGTCTTTGTCCATCCTGCAGCATTTTAACGACTATGTGAGTGTTGGCTGCATGTAGTGGGACTAAAGGTCACACAGCGAGCCCAAACATTCTGAAAGTGTTTGTAGATGAATGAAATACTACGAAAACTTTGACCAGTGCAGATGACGAGTCCAGTTGTGGTTGGAAAGTTGTGTTTTTTTTGTTTTGTTTTGTTTTTTTAAGAGGAGTGTGTCGGGTTTCATGATGTTTCATGATAAGCAGCAGTGTTTAATAAGTGTTAAACTTTAACCCTGATGTCAGCTGTAATAATGTCAGGACACAATTACAATCACTAAAATGGTTTAAATGATGCTGAATCACAAGTTTACAAGGTGTGTGTGTGTGTGTGTGTGTGTGTGTGTGTGTGTGTGTGTGTGTGTGTGTGTGTGTGTGTGTGTGTGTGCGTGTGTGTGTGCGTGCGTGCGTGCGTGCGTGCGTGCGTGCGTGCGTGCGTGTGAATTCTTTGGAAATGATGAAGCAACATTTGACACTTTGAGACTCAACTTGAAGAACTTTAAATTTGTAAACTGTTAACACAATAAATGCATTTTTCTGACTCATCCCTTTGTCCTGTTTTTTTTATTATTATTATTATTATTATTATTCATCTGTCGAGGTCCAGCGTAACCCATCTTAAAATGTTCCTGTTCTGCCATGAAACTAATCCTTTTTCCACTGTGAGATGCTGCTAATGAACAGAATGAGGAGTGATCCAAACCCTCCAGGCCCAAAATATAATTAGTGCTGCGTTTCATACCAACCAAAGCCTGAAGAGATCAGTCATTTTTTGCTCAGTATGTTGTATCCACAGTCGCCCCGTCATATGCTTAATGTGTTAATTACCACACTTGAACTCAAATGGTTTTTGAAACATTGACATAAGATGCTACATAATTGATAAAACACATTGGGGAAGTATTTACCAGAGTTCTGAGGTTTTCTGGCTGATTTGAAAATATGAAGGTTGATATCAAGGATTAATAAAAAATGTTTAAAATTAAACACAAGTCCACATTATACACTGAACGTTATGTAAGACTTCCCTATAGAAATGCCCCCCCGTCATTTTTATTGTCCTTTACAGCGTTTAAAAAATTTGACGAAAATCACACAACTCATTCAGAGGGGGAAAACATTCAAGATTTTATTTTATTATTATTTTATTTATTTATTTATTTATTTTTGATCCTGCAGATTGTCAGGTATAAACAATAATTGCTGAGATTCAAGCAAATTGTTATGAGGTTGATCACATTTGCATGAATTCTATTTATTTTGTGTGCAAGGTTGATGAGTACAGTGAAAAGAATCCTAGGTCCCAAAATCTTTTTTCTTTATTATTTCTGGGACCTCTAGTCAAGTTCAAAACTGGACTTGTACAAACAGTTTTTACCCCAGGCTAAAATACGGTCATGGGGTATTGTGAAGACTGTGTCCGTCCATCTGTCTGCTCAGCATAAGTCCGGTCCTGTTACTGCCAGGGTCTTCAAATTCACAGGGAACATTCTTGGGACACAGACCTTGGACAAGTCCAAAGATGCCCAACCTTGACCTATTTTAAGAGGTCAAAATGGTCACATTCTTTATTTTCTATATGCTCATACAGCTGAGGGTACTTTAGCATTGCATTATATTTATATAGTCCGTGGGTCAAGTAGGTTTTCAGAACCACTTAAGAGGAATAATTAGTGCAATCCAGCCTCAGTATTCTATGGCCTATGTAAAAATGTATGACAGCCATCCCACGGTGGTAGCTGTGGGGGCCAATAAAGAATTACACAGGTTAAAATTTTAAAAATATGTTAATCACTTTTGAAAGTACACTCAACAAAAATATAAACGCAACACTTTTGGTTTTGCTCCCATTTTGTATGAGATGAACTCAAAAGATCTAAAACTTTCCACATACACAATATCACCATTTCCCTCAAATATTGTTCACAAACCAGTCTAAATCTGTGATAGCACTTCTCCTTTGCTGAGATAATCCATCCCACCTCACAGGTGTGCCATATCAAGATGCTGATTAGACACCATGATTAGTGCACAGGTGTGCCTTAGACTGCCCACAATAAAAGGCCACTCTGAAAGGTGCAGTTTTGTTTTATTGGGGGGGATACCAGTCAGTATCTGGTGTGACCAGCATTTGCCTCATGCAGTGCAACACATCTCCTTCGCATAGAGTTGATCAGGTTGTCAATTGTGGCCTGTGGAATGTTGGTCCACTCCTCTTCAATGGCTGTGCGAAGTTGCTGGATATTGGCAGGAACTGGTACACGCTGTCGTATACGCCGGTCCAGAGCATCCCAAACATGCTCAATGGGTGACATGTCCGGTGAGTATGCCGGCCATGCAAGAACTGGAACATTTTCAGCTTCCAAGAATTGTGTACAGATCCTTGCAACATGGGGCCGTGCATTATCCTGCTGCAACATGAGGTGATGTTCTTGGATGTATGGCACAACAATGGGCCTCAGGATCTCTTCACGGTATCTCTGTGCATTCAAAATGCCATCAATAAAATGCACCTGTGTTCTTCATCCATAACAGACGCCTGCCCATACCATAACCCCACCGTCACCATGGGCAACTCGATCCACAACATTGACATAAGAAAACCGCTCACCCACACGACGCCACACACGCTGTCTGCCATCTGCCCTGGACAGTGTGAACCGGGATTCATCCATGAAGAGAACACCTCTCCAACGTGCCAAATGCCAGTGAATGTGAGCATTTGCCCACTCAAGTCGGTTACGATGACGAACTGGAGTCAGGTCGAGACCCCGATGAGGATGACAAGCATGCAGATGAGCTTCCCTGAGACGGTTTCTGACAGTTTGTGCAGAAATTCTTTGGTTATGCAAACCGATTGTTTCAGCAGCTGTCCGAGTGGCTGGTCTCAGACGATCTTGGAGGTGAACATGCTGGATGTGGAGGTCCTGGGCTGGTGTGGTTACACGTGGTCTGCGGTTGTGAGGCTGGTTGGATGTACTGCCAAATTCTCTGAAACGCCTTTGGAGACGGCTTATGGTAGAGAAATGAACATTCAATACACGAACAACAGCTCTGGTTGACATTCCTGCTGTCAGCATGCCAATTGCACGCTCCCTCAAATCTTGCGACATCTGTGGCATTGTGCTGTGTGATAAAACTGCACCTTTCAGAGTGGCCTTTTATTGTGGGCAGTCTAAGGCACACCTGTGCACTAATCATGGTGTCTAATCAGCATCTTGATATGGCACACCTGTGAGGTGGGATGGATTATCTCAGCAAAGGAGAAGTGCTCACTATCACAGATTTAGACTGGTTTGTGAACAATATTTGAGGGAAATGGTGATATTGTGTATGTGGAAAAAGTTTTAGATCTTTGAGTTCATCTCATACAAAATGGGAGCAAAACCAAAAGTGTTGCGTTTATATTTTTGTTGAGTATATATGACATTATTTGATCATAGAGAGTCCACAAATGTATAGTTTGGACTACCTATGACTGAATGTTAAGGGATAAAAACATCAAAAATGGTGGTCAAATTTTTCACGTGTCATGCTTGGTTATCATGTTATGGGGTAACATGTCAGAATCCAGTGGATGTTGACCTTTACTTTGGAGACCATTCAACACGGTCAAAATTTCCAATTTATTAATTTAGTTTCTGAAGAAGCCTGGCTTCATTTTGACTGGTACCAGCTGCACGGGGGTAAACAGGAAAGAACTCCAGCGGGTTACCAAAATGGCAGAGCCAACAGACTCATCCCACCCTGGACACTCTCTGTTTGAGCTGCTGCCATCAGGCAGATGGTACCGGGCCATTAACACAAGTACAAATAGATTGAAAAACAATTTCTACCCAACTGTTCTTGGAGCTTTGAACGGCACTGGAACCAAATAGCCAGGTCACATTAGATTAGATTAAATAGAACTTTATTGAGCACTTGGAAAGAATCCCTCAGGGAAATTGAGGTCCCAGTAGTATTGTATAGCAGCACACAGGGTAAGAAGCACACAGACTATCAAAAGTGAAAAAAGGAAAAACAGTTTACAAACATAAATACCAGACATGATCAATACTGGTTTACTGTCTGCCACACTTGAATGCAATATTTGTTTTTGTGAAATATCCACAGTTTGTGATGAAAACACCTCTAATCACTTCTAGAATCACAGAGGACCGTTCCAGCTGCAGCTTTTGTCTCTCGTACGCTTCATGACGTGGAGAACATATTTGGAATTGTCTAAAAAGTAATTATGTCATGTTTATATTGTAATGGCTTGGTAAAACAGTTGCATGTACATTCCTTCTTATGAGTAGCTGTATATATATTTATGATTTAACATCTCGTTATAATCATCCAAATGAGTTGCGTTCTGATATAGTGTGCTGAGGCAATTACACTGTTTTTTAATTGTGTGTGCAACAATGTTCATGTGAAGTTCACATAAAGCATGACAGAGATTTTGAACATTTCAAAATTTTCTTTGCACACATGCACGAAGCTGCGCAAAGTTTACTGCTCAGCAGATTGTATACCAGTGTGCAGATCAAGTTTGTGCAAGTGTCAGGGCACCTTAAGGAGTGGCATCCGTCTCACCACTCTACAGGTCTGATTGGTGGAACGGTGCAGAGATGGTTGTCCTGCTGGAAGGTTCTCTCTCCACAGGAGTCATTATGGGGTATTGTGTGCAGAATTTTGAGGAAAATAAATTTTTATCCATGGATGAAATGTGGAAAAAGTGAATCTTTGAATATTTTCCGGATGCACTGTACAATGTTTTGCATCTAAACTCTTTATATTTACAGCTAGTTTTTTTTTTTTCCATTATGTCAGGGGATGGATACATGAACATTTCCAAGTCACGGAGAATGCCTTAGACTTTACATCAATCATTAAGAAATGCAACCAGTCTGGTGATGTGAGGGAAGCCACTTTTTGTAGCTGTGATTGGAGAAACTGCATAATGAAACTTTCTGTTGTACCACCAGTCAGATCAAATCTCAGTTTGAGTCTCACAACCTGCAGCTGAAATTTGACGTCTTTTTTTGTCCGAGTTGCAGAACTTGAGAAAACTGATTGTGATTGAGGAGTTGGACTGTCTGGGTTTGTAGGACCTTTGAGACTTAAGCCCAGTCACACATAGCAAGAATGTGCAGTAACCAGCCCAAAATGGCAAATACTGCCACAGTCGGACACAGTCGGGAGGGAAAGAGGGTCAGCTGTGTCAGAATGCATCCGGATTACCTCGTGGACAGCAGGTAGACTGTGTGTGTGTACAGCAGGTGATGGACTGATGAGATGATCACTGGGTGTGTGTTTGTAACAGCTGAATGAACAGTTATGCGTGTGCGCGGCGGGGGGGGGGGGGGTGCGCGCGCGCCGTTGTCAGCTACTGCCATGCTGTCCCACGCAGCCTTGGGAACTTAAATTTCCTTTCTTTTGTTGCTGTTTTGGCTCACTTCAGCAGCACAACGCAACTCTGGACACCGCGATGGGTGGATTATCAGGTGGGATTTATTTTTACATGGATGATTACAGCCCACAGCAGCCGGGTGAGAGGATTTTAACCACAGGATGCGATCTCGGCTCCATGTCCACACTGCGCTGTGAAACACTCCTGGGCTGTTGTTGACAGCCCAGGAGACCAGGAGACAGAGACAGACACCCTCTCTACTTTTAAGATTAGGCTTAAAACTTTCCTTTTTGCTAAAGCTTATAGTTAGGGCTGGATCAGGTGACCCTGATCCATCCCTTAGTTATGCTGCTATAGACTTAGACTGCTGGGGGGTTCCCATGATGCACTGAGTGTTTCTTTCTCTTTTTGCTCTGTATGCACCACTCTGCATTTAATCATTAGTGATTGATCTCTGCTCTCTTCCACAGCATGTCTTTTTCCTGATAAACGTCTGTACTCAGGTCTATTGTGGATATAACAGCCTGTTCAGATTTGCAGCGGCATGCGTGGAAATCCTTTGCACTCACGGGGGCGGGGGGGGGGACATGGTAGGTGGACATCATTATACGTGCAGGCCCCGGCAGGCATCTCGAGGTTTGCTCACATGCACTCAAATCCTTTCAGATATTGTTTTGCCGCCATCATTCTGAGCACCATCTGATGGTGCTCAGACTGCACATGGACCGCTGTCGGATAGGTGTCCCATCTCGATGGCGCCCGGAGGTTTTTGAACATGTGCAACACACTTGGGGCTGCTGGCTGATCGGGACCAACTGTGTAGACTCTGTGTCAGAATGTTTTCGACCTGCAACTCAGCTCTTTTGGATATGGGCCGAATCATCATTCTGACGCCATTCAACCTCATTCTGGTGATGTGTGACGGGGTTATAAGAGACACCTATTTATATGTTTGAGAGTCACTGGACATGTGTTTGGAAAAATTAAGGTTCAAGTCTTCAGGAAGACCGGATGACCAGGTTTTTCCATGAAGTCCATGGAATGACTTTGTGTGTCCACTGAGTGGTTATGGTCAGTGAATGAACCTCAGATGAGGTGTGCTGTTTGTATTGTGAGGCAGTGTCAGGTATGATACAATGGCCATGTGGCACATTTCTTTGTCATGATCCAACAGCCACGTACTTCACTGCTGAAGACCCCAAAAACTGGAAAAGGCCAAGTTGGTGCTCACGTCATCTGGCTGTTTTGGGGGGTGGGGATGGACTGATTGGGTGGTTGCCAATCAGGATCCAGGGGAGCTCCCTGATGTGGTGGATGCAGAAATGCACAGCATCAGCAACTGCTTGTAGACCTGAAAAACATTTCCAGAAGACGTCAGCAGCAGGTTTTCAAACCGTGAAGCCTTATTGTCTTGTATACTATTAGCACACCAGTGTAGAGTATTCAGCTGCCCACAGTCTCCACATAACAACAGTCTGTGTGATGTCAAACAGATGATGGATTGCTCTTTTAGTTCCAAAGCTCCTCTGCTGTTGCTTCTATTAAAGAGGAGGCGTTGCATCGGGGCGGTGAAGACAACAAGTAATATCATTTAGGAAGCACTCCAAAGAACAGATGGGCATCTGCCTCCAACTGCCTGCCCACATATAATACCTCTGTCCATAACATGCAAGACACAGACCCGTTGCGTGACACACTGTGATTCTGACTGATGTAGAGATACTGGCTGTTTGGAACAAAGGCCGTGTCAGGCCACATCAGACTGCGACAGTGCCACAGAGGTCTTCCTTCTGTGCACTGGAACAACATTTAATCTGAACAACCTGCTGTCGCGTTTACATTCTGTCACTCTCTGACCTCAGATTGTTTACATTCTGTCACTTTCTGACCTCAGATTGTTTACATTCTGTCACTCTCTGACCTCAGATTGTTTTCATTCTGTCACTTTCTGACATCAGATTGTTTACATTCCGTCACTCTCTGACCTCAGATTGTTTACATTCTGTCACTCTCTGACCTCAGATTGTTTACATTCTGTCACTTTCTGACCTCTGATTGTTTACATTCTGTCACTCTCTGACCTCTGATTGTTTACATTCTGTCACTCTCTGACCTCAGATTGTTTACATTCTGTCACTTTCTGACCTCTGATTGTTTACATTCTGTCACTCTCTGACCTCAGATTGTTTACATTCTGTCACTTTCTGACCTCAGATTGTTTACATTCCGTCACTCTGACCTCAGATGGTTTACATTCCATCACTCTCTGACCTCAGATGGTTTACATTCCGTCACTTTCTGACCTCAGATGGTTTACGTTCCGTCACTCTCTGACCTCAGATTGTTTACATTCCGTCACTCTCTGACCTCAGATTGTTTACATTCCGTCACTCTCTGACCTCAGATTGTTTACATTCTGTCACTTTCTGACCTCAGATGGTTTACGTTCCGTCACTCTCTGACCTCAGATTGTTTACATTCCGTCACTTTCTGACCTCAGATGGTTTACGTTCCGTCACTCTCTGACCTCAGATTGTTTACATTCCGTCACTCTCTGACCTCAGATTGTTTACATTCCGTCACTCTCTGACCTCTGATTGTTTACATTCTGTCACTCTCTGACCTCAGATTGTTTACATTCTGTCACTTTCTGACCTCAGATTGTTTACATTCCGTCACTCTGACCTCAGATGGTTTACATTCCGTCACTTTCTGACCTCAGATGGTTTACGTTCCGTCACTCTCTGACCTCAGATTGTTTACATTCCGTCACTCTCTGACCTCAGATTGTTTACATTCCGTCACTCTGACCTCAGATGGTTTACGTTCCGTCACTCTCTGACCTCAGATTGTTTACATTCTGTCACTCTCTGACCTCAGATTGTTTACATTCCGTCACTCTCTGACCTCAGATTGTTTACATTCTGTCACTTTCTGACCTCAGATTGTTTTCATTCTGTCACTATCTGACATCAGATTGTTTACATTCTGTCACTCTCTGACCTCAGATGGTTTACATTCTGTCACTCTCTGACCTCAGATTGTTTACATTCTGTCACTTTCTGACCTCAGATTGTTTACATTCTGTCACTCTCTGACCTCAGATTGTTTACATTCTGTCACCCTTTGACCTCAGATTTACATTCTGTCACTTTCTGACATCAGATTGTTTACATTCTGTCACTCTGTGACCTCAGATTGTTCTACCTGATTTTTCTGACATCATCTCTTCCAAACCCACCTGACATTCTGTCACTTTCTGACCTCAGATTGTTTACATTCTGTCACTCTTTGACTTCAGATTGTTTACATTCTGTCACTCTTTGACCTCAGATTGTTTACATTCTGTCACTCTGACCTCAGATGGTTTACATTCTGTCACTTTCTGACATCAGATTGTTTACATTCTGTCACTCTCTGACCTCAGATTGTTTACATTCTGTCACTCTGACCTCAGATGGTTTACATTCTGTCACTTTCTGACCTCAGATTGTTTACATTCCATCACTTTCTGACCTCAGATGGTTTACATTCTGTCACTCTCTGACCTCAGATTGTTTACATTCCGTCACTCTCTGACCTCAGATGGTTTACATTCCGTCACTCTCTGACCTCAGATGGTTTACATTCCATCAATCTCTGACCTCAGATGGTTTACATTCCGTCACTCTGACCTCAGATGGTTTACATTCTGTCACTCTCTGACCTCAGATGGTTTACATTCTGTCATTTTCTGACCTCAGATGGTTTACATTCCGTCACTTTCTGACATCAGATTGTTTACATTCTGTCACTCTCTGACCTCAGATTGTTTACATTCTGTCACTTTCTGACCTCTGATTGTTTACATTCTGTCACTCTCTGACATCAGATTGTTTACATTCTGTCACTCTCTGACCTCAGATTGTTTACATTCTGTCACTTTCTGACCTCTGATTGTTTACATTCTGTCACTCTCTGACCTCAGATGGTTTACATTCTGTCACTTTCTGACCTCAGATTGTTTACATTCTGTCACTTTCTGACCTCAGATTGTTTACATTCTGTCACTCTTTGACTTCAGATTGTTTACATTCTGTCACTTTCTGACCTCAGATTGTTTACATTCTGTCACTCTCTGACCTCAGATTGTTTCATTCTGTCACTTTCTGACATCAGATTGTTTACATTCCGTCACTCTCTGACCTCAGATTGTTTACATTCTGTCACTTTCTGACCTCTGATTGTTTACATTCTGTCACTCTCTGACCTCAGATTGTTTACATTCTGTCACTTTCTGACCTCTGATTGTTTACATTCTGTCACTCTCTGACCTCAGATTGTTTACATTCTGTCACTCTCTGACCTCAGATGGTTTACATTCTGTCACTTTCTGACCTCAGATTGTTTACATTCTGTCACTCTTTGACTTCAGATTGTTTACATTCTGTCACTTTCTGACCTCAGATTGTTTACATTCTGTCACTTTCTAACCTCAGATTGTTTACATTCTGTCACTCTTTGACCTCAGATTGTTTACATTCTGTCACTCTCTGACCTCAGATGGTTTACATTCTGTCACTTTCTGACCTCAGATGGTTTACATTCTGTCACTCTCTAACCTCAGATTGTTTACATTCTGTCACTCTGACCTCAGATGGTTTACATTCTGTCACTCTCTAACCTCAGATTGTTTACATTCTGTCACTTTTTGACCTGAGATTGTTTACATTCTGTCACTCTGACCTCAGATTGTTTACATTCTGTCACTCTCTGACCTCAGATGGTTTACATTCTGTCACTCTGACCTCAGATGGTTTACATTCTGTCACTCTCTGACCTCAGATTGTTTACATTCTGTCACTTTCTGACCTCAGATTGTTTACATTCTGTCACTCTGACCTCAGATGGTTTACATTCTGTCACTCTCTAACCTCAGATGGTTTACATTCTGTCACTTTCTGACCTCAGATTGTTTACATTCTGTCACTTTCTGACCTCAGATGGTTTACATTCTGTCACTCTCTGACCTCAGATTGTTTACATTCTGTCACTCTCTGACCTCAGATGGTTTACATTCCGTCACTCTCTGACCTCAGATGGTTTACATTCCGTCAATCTCTGACCTCAGATGGTTTACATTCCGTCACTCTCTGACCTCAGATTGTTTTCATTCTGTCACTTTCTGACATCAGATTGTTTACATTCCGTCACTTTCTGACCTCAGATTGTTTACATTCTGTCACTCTCTGACCTCAGATTGTTTACATTCTGTCACTTTCTGACCTCTGATTGTTTACATTCTGTCACTCTCTAACCTCAGATTGTTTACATTCTGTCACTTTCTGACCTCAGATTGTTTACATTCTGTCACTTTCTGACCTCAGATTGTTTACATTCTGTCACTCTTTGACTTCAGATTGTTTACATTCTGTCACTTTCTGACCTCAGATTGTTTACATTCTGTCACTTTCTGACCTCAGATTGTTTACATTCTGTCACTCTTTGACTTCAGATTGTTTACATTCTGTCACTTTCTGACCTCAGATTGTTTACATTCTGTCACTTTCTAACCTCAGATTGTTTACATTCTGTCACTCTTTGACCTCAGATTGTTTACATTCTGTCACTCTCTGACCTCAGATGGTTTACATTCTGTCACTCTGACCTCAGATGGTTTACATTCTGTCACTTTCTGACCTCAGATTGTTTACATTCTGTCACTTTCTAACCTCAGATTGTTTACATTCTGTCACTCTCTGACCTCAGATGGTTTACATTCTGTCACTCTGACCTCAGATGGTTTACATTCTGTCACTTTCTGACCTCAGATTGTTTACATTCTGTCACTTTCTAACCTCAGATTGTTTACATTCTGTCACTCTTTGACCTCAGATTGTTTACATTCTGTCACTCTCTGACCTCAGATGGTTTACATTCTGTCACTTTCTGACCTCAGATGGTTTACATTCTGTCACTCTCTAACCTCAGATTGTTTACATTCTGTCACTCTCTAACCTCAGATTGTTTACATTCTGTCACTTTTTGACCTCAGATTGTTTACATTCTGTCACTCTGACCTCAGATTGTTTACATTCTGTCACTTTCTAACCTCAGATTGTTTACATTCTGTCACTCTCTGACCTCAGATGGTTTACATTCTGTCACTTTCTGACCTCAGATTGTTTACATTCTGTCACTTTCTAACCTCAGATTGTTTACATTCTGTCACTTTCTAACCTCAGATTGTTTACATTCTGTCACTCTTTGACCTCAGATTGTTTACATTCTGTCACTCTCTGACCTCAGATGGTTTACATTCTGTCACTTTCTGACCTCAGATGGTTTACATTCTGTCACTCTCTAACCTCAGATTGTTTACATTCTGTCACTCTGACCTCAGATGGTTTACATTCTGTCACTCTCTAACCTCAGATTGTTTACATTCTGTCACTTTTTGACCTCAGATTGTTTACATTCTGTCACTCTGACCTCAGATTGTTTACATTCTGTCACTCTGACCTCAGATTGTTTACATTCTGTCACTTTCTAACCTCAGATTGTTTACATTCTGTCACTTTCTAACCTCAGATTGTTTACATTCTGTCACTCTCTGACCTCAGATTGTTTACATTCTGTCACTCTCTGACCTCAGATGGTTTACATTCTGTCACTTTCTGACCTCAGATGGTTTACATTCTGTCACTCTCTAACCTCAGATTGTTTACATTCTGTCACTCTGACCTCAGATGGTTTACATTCTGTCACTCTCTAACCTCAGATTGTTTACATTCTGTCACTTTTTGACCTCAGATTGTTTACATTCTGTCACTCTCTGACCTCAGATTGTTTACATTCTGTCACTCTCTGACCTCAGATGGTTTACATTCTGTCACTTTCTGACCTCAGATTGTTTACATTCTGTCACTTTCTAACCTCAGATTGTTTACATTCTGTCACTTTCTAACCTCAGATTGTTTACATTCTGTCACTCTCTGACCTCAGATGGTTTACATTCTGTCACTTTCTGACCTCAGATGGTTTACATTCTGTCACTCTCTAACCTCAGATTGTTTACATTCTGTCACTCTGACCTCAGATGGTTTACATTCTGTCACTCTCTAACCTCAGATTGTTTACATTCTGTCACTTTTTGACCTCAGATTGTTTACATTCTGTCACTCTGACCTCAGATTGTTTACATTCTGTCACTCTCTGACCTCATTGTTTACATTCTGTCACTTTCTGACCTCAGATTGTTTACATTCTGTCACTTTCTAACCTCAGATTGTTTACATTCTGTCACTTTCTAACCTCAGATTGTTTACATTCTGTCACTCTTTGACCTCAGATTGTTTACATTCTGTCAGTCTTTGACCTCAGATGGTTTACATTCTGTCACTCTCTGACCTCAGATGGTTTACATTCTGTCACTCTCTAACCTCAGATTGTTTACATTCTGTCACTCTGACCTCAGATGGTTTACATTCTGTCACTTTCTAACCTCAGATTGTTTACATTCTGTCACTTTCTAACCTCAGATTGTTTACATTCTGTCACTCTTTGACCTCAGATTATTTACATTCTGTCACTTTCTGACCTCAGATGGTTTACATTCTGTCACTCTCTAACCTCAGATTGTTTACATTCTGTCACTCTGACCTCAGATGGTTTACATTCTGTCACTCTCTAACCTCAGATTGTTTACATTCTGTCACTTTTTGACCTCAGATTGTTTACATTCTGTCACTCTGACCTCAGATGGTTTACATTCTGTCACTCTCTGACCTCAGATGGTTTACATTCTGTCACTCTCTGACCTCAGATTGTTTACATTCTGTCACTTTCTGACCTCAGATGGTTTACATTCTGTCACTCTCTGACCTCAGATTGTTTACATTCTGTCACTCTCTGACCTCAGATGGTTTACATTCCGTCACTCTCTGACCTCAGATGGTTTACATTCCATCAATCTCTGACCTCAGATGGTTTACATTCCGTCACTCTCTGACCTCAGATGGTTTACATTCCGTCACTCTCTGACCTCAGATGGTTTACATTCTGTCACTCTCTGACCTCAGATTGTTTTCATTCTGTCACTTTCTGACATCAGATTGTTTACATTCCGTCACTTTCTGACCTCAGATTGTTTACATTCTGTCACTCTCTGACCTCAGATTGTTTACATTCTGTCACTTTCTGACCTCTGATTGTTTACATTCTGTCACTCTCTGACCTCAGATTGTTTACATTCTGTCACTTTCTGACCTCAGATTGTTTACATTCTGTCACTCTTTGACCTCAGATTGTTTACATTCTGTCACTCTCTGACCTCAGATGGTTTACATTCTGTCACTTTCTGACCTCAGATGGTTTACATTCTGTCACTCTCTAACCTCAGATTGTTTACATTCTGTCACTCTGACCTCAGATGGTTTACATTCTGTCACTCTCTAACCTCAGATTGTTTACATTCTGTCACTTTTGACCTCAGATTGTTTACATTCTGTCACTCTGACCTCAGATTGTTTACATTCTGTCACTTTCTAACCTCAGATTGTTTACATTCTGTCACTCTTTGACCTCAGATTGTTTACATTCTGTCACTCTCTGACCTCAGATTGTTTACATTCTGTCACTTTCTAACCTCAGATTGTTTACATTCTGTCACTTTCTAACCTCAGATTGTTTACATTCTGTCACTCTTTGACCTCAGATTGTTTACATTCTGTCACTCTCTGACCTCAGATGGTTTACATTCTGTCACTTTCTGACCTCAGATGGTTTACATTCTGTCACTCTCTAACCTCAGATTGTTTACATTCTGTCACTTTCTGACCTCAGATTGTTTACATTCTGTCACTTTCTAACCTCAGATTGTTTACATTCTGTCACTTTCTAACCTCAGATTGTTTACATTCTGTCACTCTGACCTCAGATGGTTTACATTCTGTCACTTTCTAACCTCAGATTGTTTACATTCTGTCACTTTCTAACCTCAGATTGTTTACATTCTGTCACTCTCTGACCTCAGATGGTTTACATTCTGTCACTCTCTAACCTCAGATTGTTTACATTCTGTCACTCTGACCTCAGATGGTTTACATTCTGTCACTCTCTAACCTCAGATTGTTTACATTCTGTCACTTTTGACCTCAGATTGTTTACATTCTGTCACTCTCTGACCTCAGATTGTTTACATTCTGTCACTCTCTGACCTCAGATGGTTTACATTCTGTCACTCTCTGACCTCAGATTGTTTACATTCTGTCACTTTCTGACCTCAGATGGTTTACATTCTGTCACTCTCTGACCTCAGATTGTTTACATTCTGTCACTCTCTGACCTCAGATGGTTTACATTCCTGTCACTCTCTGACCTCAGATGGTTTACATTCCATCAATCTCTGACCTCAGATGGTTTACATTCCGTCACTCTCTGACCTCAGATGGTTTACATTCTGTCACTCTCTAACCTCAGATGGTTTACATTCTGTCACTTTCTGACCTCAGATGGTTTACATTCTGTCACTCTCTAACCTCAGATTGTTTACATTCTGTCACTCTGACCTCAGATGGTTTACATTCTGTCACTCTCTAACCTCAGATTGTTTACATTCTGTCACTTTTTGACCTCAGATTGTTTACATTCTGTCACTCTGACCTCAGATTGTTTACATTCTGTCACTCTCTGACCTCAGATGGTTTACATTCTGTCACTCTGACCTCAGATGGTTTACATTCTGTCACTATCTGACCTCTGATTGTTTACATTCTGTCACTTTCTGACCTCAGATTGTTTACATTCTGTCACTCTGACCTCAGATGGTTTACATTCTGTCACTCTCTAACCTCAGATGGTTTACATTCTGTCACTTTCTGACCTCAGATTGTTTACATTCTGTCACTTTCTGACCTCAGATGGTTTACATTCTGTCACTCTCTGACCTCAGATTGTTTACATTCTGTCACTCTCTGACCTCAGATGGTTTACATTCCGTCACTCTCTGACCTCAGATGGTTTACATTCCGTCAATCTCTGACCTCAGATGGTTTACATTCCGTCACTCTCTGACCTCAGATTGTTTTCATTCTGTCACTTTCTGACATCAGATTGTTTACATTCCGTCACTTTCTGACCTCAGATTGTTTACATTCTGTCACTCTCTGACCTCAGATTGTTTACATTCTGTCACTTTCTGACCTCTGATTGTTTACATTCTGTCACTCTCTAACCTCAGATTGTTTACATTCTGTCACTTTCTGACCTCAGATTGTTTACATTCTGTCACTTTCTGACCTCAGATTGTTTACATTCTGTCACTCTTTGACTTCAGATTGTTTACATTCTGTCACTTTCTGACCTCAGATTGTTTACATTCTGTCACTTTCTGACCTCAGATTGTTTACATTCTGTCACTCTTTGACTTCAGATTGTTTACATTCTGTCACTTTCTGACCTCAGATTGTTTACATTCTGTCACTTTCTAACCTCAGATTGTTTACATTCTGTCACTCTTTGACCTCAGATTGTTTACATTCTGTCACTCTCTGACCTCAGATGGTTTACATTCTGTCACTCTGACCTCAGATGGTTTACATTCTGTCACTTTCTGACCTCAGATTGTTTACATTCTGTCACTTTCTAACCTCAGATTGTTTACATTCTGTCACTCTTTGACCTCAGATTGTTTACATTCTGTCACTCTCTGACCTCAGATGGTTTACATTCTGTCACTTTCTGACCTCAGATGGTTTACATTCTGTCACTCTCTAACCTCAGATTGTTTACATTCTGTCACTCTGACCTCAGATGGTTTACATTCTGTCACTCTCTAACCTCAGATTGTTTACATTCTGTCACTTTTTGACCTCAGATTGTTTACATTCTGTCACTCTGACCTCAGATTGTTTACATTCTGTCACTTTCTAACCTCAGATTGTTTACATTCTGTCACTCTCTGACCTCAGATGGTTTACATTCTGTCACTTTCTGACCTCAGATGGTTTACATTCTGTCACTCTCTAACCTCAGATTGTTTACATTCTGTCACTCTGACCTCAGATGGTTTACATTCTGTCACTCTCTAACCTCAGATTGTTTACATTCTGTCACTTTTTGACCTCAGATTGTTTACATTCTGTCACTTTTTGACCTCAGATTGTTTACATTCTGTCACTCTGACCTCAGATTGTTTACATTCTGTCACTCTGACCTCAGATGGTTTACATTCTGTCACTTTCTGACCTCAGATTGTTTACATTCTGTCACTTTCTAACCTCAGATTGTTTACATTCTGTCACTTTCTAACCTCAGATTGTTTACATTCTGTCACTCTCTGACCTCAGATTGTTTACATTCTGTCACTCTCTGACCTCAGATGGTTTACATTCTGTCACTTTCTGACCTCAGATGGTTTACATTCTGTCACTCTCTAACCTCAGATTGTTTACATTCTGTCACTCTGACCTCAGATGGTTTACATTCTGTCACTCTCTAACCTCAGATTGTTTACATTCTGTCACTTTTGACCTCAGATTGTTTACATTCTGTCACTCTCTGACCTCAGATTGTTTACATTCTGTCACTCTCTGACCTCAGATGGTTTACATTCTGTCACTTTCTGACCTCAGATTGTTTACATTCTGTCACTTTCTAACCTCAGATTGTTTACATTCTGTCACTTTCTAACCTCAGATTGTTTACATTCTGTCACTCTCTGACCTCAGATGGTTTACATTCTGTCACTTTCTGACCTCAGATGGTTTACATTCTGTCACTCTCTAACCTCAGATTGTTTACATTCTGTCACTCTGACCTCAGATGGTTTACATTCTGTCACTCTCTAACCTCAGATTGTTTACATTCTGTCACTTTTTGACCTCAGATTGTTTACATTCTGTCACTCTGACCTCAGATTGTTTACATTCTGTCACTCTCTGACCTCATTGTTTACATTCTGTCACTTTCTGACCTCAGATTGTTTACATTCTGTCACTTTCTAACCTCAGATTGTTTACATTCTGTCACTTTCTAACCTCAGATTGTTTACATTCTGTCACTCTTTGACCTCAGATTGTTTACATTCTGTCACTCTTTGACCTCAGATGGTTTACATTCTGTCACTCTCTGACCTCAGATGGTTTACATTCTGTCACTCTCTAACCTCAGATTGTTTACATTCTGTCACTCTGACCTCAGATGGTTTACATTCTGTCACTTTCTAACCTCAGATTGTTTACATTCTGTCACTTTCTAACCTCAGATTGTTTACATTCTGTCACTCTTTGACCTCAGATTGTTTACATTCTGTCACTTTCTGACCTCAGATGGTTTACATTCTGTCACTCTCTAACCTCAGATTGTTTACATTCTGTCACTCTGACCTCAGATGGTTTACATTCTGTCACTCTCTAACCTCAGATTGTTTACATTCTGTCACTTTTTGACCTCAGATTGTTTACATTCTGTCACTCTGACCTCAGATGGTTTACATTCTGTCACTCTCTGACCTCAGATGGTTTACATTCTGTCACTCTCTGACCTCCGATTGTTTACATTCTGTCACTTTCTGACCTCAGATGGTTTACATTCTGTCACTCTCTGACCTCAGATTGTTTACATTCTGTCACTCTCTGACCTCAGATGGTTTACATTCCGTCACTCTCTGACCTCAGATGGTTTACATTCCATCAATCTCTGACCTCAGATGGTTTACATTCCGTCACTCTCTGACCTCAGATGGTTTACATTCCGTCACTCTCTGACCTCAGATGGTTTACATTCTGTCACTCTCTGACCTCAGATTGTTTTCATTCTGTCACTTTCTGACATCAGATTGTTTACATTCCGTCACTTTCTGACCTCAGATTGTTTACATTCTGTCACTCTCTGACCTCAGATTGTTTACATTCTGTCACTTTCTGACCTCTGATTGTTTACATTCTGTCACTCTCTGACCTCAGATTGTTTACATTCTGTCACTTTCTGACCTCAGATTGTTTACATTCTGTCACTCTTTGACCTCAGATTGTTTACATTCTGTCACTCTCTGACCTCAGATGGTTTACATTCTGTCACTCTGACCTCAGATGGTTTACATTCTGTCACTTTCTGACCTCAGATTGTTTACATTCTGTCACTTTCTAACCTCAGATTGTTTACATTCTGTCACTCTTTGACCTCAGATTGTTTACATTCTGTCACTCTCTGACCTCAGATGGTTTACATTCTGTCACTTTCTGACCTCAGATGGTTTACATTCTGTCACTCTCTAACCTCAGATTGTTTCCATTCTGTCACTCTGACCTCAGATGGTTTACATTCTGTCACTCTCTAACCTCAGATTGTTTACATTCTGTCACTTTTTGACCTCAGATTGTTTACATTCTGTCACTCTGACCTCAGATTGTTTACATTCTGTCACTTTCTAACCTCAGATTGTTTACATTCTGTCACTCTTTGACCTCAGATTGTTTACATTCTGTCACTCTCTGACCTCAGATTGTTTACATTCTGTCACTTTCTAACCTCAGATTGTTTACATTCTGTCACTTTCTAACCTCAGATTGTTTACATTCTGTCACTCTTTGACCTCAGATTGTTTACATTCTGTCACTCTCTGACCTCAGATGGTTTACATTCTGTCACTTTCTGACCTCAGATGGTTTACATTCTGTCACTCTCTAACCTCAGATTGTTTACATTCTGTCACTTTCTGACCTCAGATTGTTTACATTCTGTCACTTTCTAACCTCAGATTGTTTACATTCTGTCACTTTCTAACCTCAGATTGTTTACATTCTGTCACTCTGACCTCAGATGGTTTACATTCTGTCACTTTCTAACCTCAGATTGTTTACATTCTGTCACTTTCTAACCTCAGATTGTTTACATTCTGTCACTCTCTGACCTCAGATGGTTTACATTCTGTCACTCTCTAACCTCAGATTGTTTACATTCTGTCACTCTGACCTCAGATGGTTTACATTCTGTCACTCTCTAACCTCAGATTGTTTACATTCTGTCACTTTTTGACCTCAGATTGTTTACATTCTGTCACTCTCTGACCTCAGATTGTTTACATTCTGTCACTCTCTGACCTCAGATGGTTTACATTCTGTCACTCTCTGACCTCAGATTGTTTACATTCTGTCACTCTCTGACCTCAGATTGTTTACATTCTGTCACTTTCTGACCTCAGATGGTTTACATTCTGTCACTCTCTGACCTCAGATTGTTTACATTCTGTCACTCTCTGACCTCAGATGGTTTACATTCCGTCACTCTCTGACCTCAGATGGTTTACATTCCATCAATCTCTGACCTTAGATGGTTTACATTCCGTCACTCTCTGACCTCAGATGGTTTACATTCCGTCACTCTCTGACCTCAGATGGTTTACATTCTGTCACTCTCTGACCTCAGATTGTTTTCATTCTGTCACTTTCTGACATCAGATTGTTTACATTCCGTCACTTTCTGACCTCAGATTGTTTACATTCTGTCACTCTCTGACCTCAGATTGTTTACATTCCGTCACTTTCTGACCTCTGATTGTTTACATTCTGTCACTCTCTGACCTCAGATTGTTTACATTCTGTCACTTTCTGACCTCAGATTGTTTACATTCTGTCACTCTTTGACTTCAGATTGTTTACATTCTGTCACTTTCTGACCTCAGATTGTTTACATTCTGTCACTCTCTGACCTCAGATTGTTTACATTCTGTCACTCTTTGACTTCAGATTGTTTACATTCTGTCACTTTCTGACCTCAGATTGTTTACATTCTGTCACTCTTTGACTTCAGATTGTTTACATTCTGTCACTTTCTGACCTCAGATTGTTTACATTCTGTCACTCTTTGACCTCAGATGGTTTACATTCTGTCACTCTCTGACCTCAGATGGTTTACATTCTGTCACTCTGACCTCAGATGGTTTACATTCTGTCACTTTCTGACCTCAGATTGTTTACATTCTGTCACTTTCTAACCTCAGATTGTTTACATTCTGTCACTCTTTGACCTCAGATGGTTTACATTCTGTCACTCTCTGACCTCAGATGGTTTACATTCTGTCACTCTGACCTCAGATGGTTTACATTCTGTCACTTTCTGACCTCAGATTGTTTACATTCTGTCACTTTCTAACCTCAGATTGTTTACATTCTGTCACTCTCTGACCTCAGATTGTTTACATTCTGTCACTCTCTGACCTCAGATGGTTTACATTCTGTCACTTTCTGACCTCAGATGGTTTACATTCTGTCACTCTCTATCCTCAGATTGTTTACATTCTGTCACTCTGACCTCAGATGGTTTACATTCTGTCACTCTCTAACCTCAGATTGTTTACATTCTGTCACTTTCTGACCTCAGATTGTTTACATTCTGTCACTCTGACCTCAGATTGTTTACATTCTGTCACTCTCTGACCTCAGATGGTTTACATTCTGTCACTCTGACCTCAGATGGTTTACATTCTGTCACTCTCTAACCTCAGATGGTTTACATTCTGTCACTTTCTGACCTCAGATGGTTTACATTCTGTCACTCTCTAACCTCAGATTGTTTACATTCTGTCACTTTTTGACCTCAGATTGTTTACATTCTGTCACTCTCTGACCTCAGATGGTTTACATTCTGTCACTTTCTGACCTCAGATGGTTTACATTCTGTCACTCTCTGACCTCAGATGGTTTACATTCTGTCACTTTCTGACCTCTGTTTACATTCTGTCACTCTCTGACCTCAGATTGTTTACATTCTGTCACTTTCTGACCTCTGATTGTTTACATTCTGTCACTTTCTGACCTCAGATTGTTTACATTCTGTCACTCTGACCTCAGATGGTTTACATTCTGTCACTCTCTAACCTCAGATGGTTTACATTCTGTCACTTTCTGACCTCAGATTGTTTACATTCTGTCACTTTCTGACCTCAGATGGTTTACATTCTGTCACTCTCTGACCTCAGATTGTTTACATTCTGTCACTCTCTGACCTCAGATGGTTTACATTCCGTCACTCTCTGACCTCAGATGGTTTACATTCTGTCACTCTCTGACCTCAGATTGTTTTCATTCTGTCACTTTCTGACATCAGATTGTTTACATTCCGTCACTTTCGGACCTCAGATTGTTTACATTCTGTCACTCTCTGACCTCAGATTGTTTACATTCTGTCACTTTCTGATCTCTGATTGTTTACATTCTGTCACTCTCTGACCTCAGATTGTTTACATTCTGTCACTTTCTGACCTCAGATGGTTTACATTCTGTCACTCTCTATCCTCAGATTGTTTACATTCTGTCACTCTGACCTCAGATGGTTTACATTCTGTCACTCTCTAACCTCAGATTGTTTACATTCTGTCACTTTCTGACCTCAGATTGTTTACATTCTGTCACTCTGACCTCAGATTGTTTACATTCTGTCACTCTCTGACCTCAGATGGTTTACATTCTGTCACTCTGACCTCAGATGGTTTACATTCTGTCACTCTCTAACCTCAGATGGTTTACATTCTGTCACTTTCTGACCTCAGATGGTTTACATTCTGTCACTCTCTAACCTCAGATTGTTTACATTCTGTCACTTTTTGACCTCAGATTGTTTACATTCTGTCACTCTCTGACCTCAGATGGTTTACATTCTGTCACTTTCTGACCTCAGATGGTTTACATTCTGTCACTCTCTGACCTCAGATGGTTTACATTCTGTCACTCTCTGACCTCAGATGGTTTACATTCTGTCACTTTCTGACCTCTGTTTACATTCTGTCACTCTCTGACCTCAGATTGTTTACATTCTGTCACTTTCTGACCTCTGATTGTTTACATTCTGTCACTTTCTGACCTCAGATTGTTTACATTCTGTCACTCTGACCTCAGATGGTTTACATTCTGTCACTCTCTAACCTCAGATGGTTTACATTCTGTCACTTTCTGACCTCAGATTGTTTACATTCTGTCACTCTCTGACCTCAGATGGTTTACATTCTGTCACTCTCTGACCTCAGATTGTTTACATTCTGTCACTCTCTGACCTCAGATGGTTTACATTCTGTCACTCTCTGACCTCAGATGGTTTACATTCTGTCACTCTCTGACCTCAGATTGTTTACATTCTGTCACTTTCTGACCTCAGATTGTTTACATTCTGTCACTTTCTGACCTCAGATTGTTTACATTCTGTCACTCTCTGACCTCAGATTGTTTACATTCTGTCACTTTCTGACCTCAGATGGTTTACATTCTG